>NC_080039.1:22283511-22583511 GCF_030020395.1 Manis pentadactyla
TCTACCTAGTACTTTACAAATTTAAAAGGTTTTACATTCATAATACAAGCTGAATAATCCTCCTTTTAATAAAATACCAAGCAACTTAAAAGAATGTCTCAAAACAAATATTTATTCCAATATTATCCATTATACTCATACTGTACTAGTATCAAAGCACATACGCAAGTTTACTTCATCAAGGATATTAATCATTAAAGGTTCACTCTGGAACACTGAGGCCAATTTTGCCGTGGAGGGCACTTGAAAGATATCTAGGCTCCCTTCCCGTTTGCCATTTTCAGTAATGTAACAAATCAAAACTCATGTCATTATTAGTTTACTGGTTATCAAATCACCAGCCTTGGAAGACCATATACAGTATTTCCTGTACAAGTGCAAGCGGAAAGTTGATGAGTTTGAGATATGACAAAACATATGTAGTGGGTCAAGCATAATGAAAATACATCCTTCACAAAAAGGTATTAACAGATTATTACAGGAGTTTTCCCAGTATTTATCTCCATGCAATTTCCCAATTTCATGAACTCTTTCCAGCACTAGAAAAAAAGAAGCATAATTCAACATGACAAAACCATTAACGGTGACACTGTGTAATTTTGTTAAACAGGAATTCTGTTTACATGTATGACCATATCAATCTAGAGCTGTAAAGAATCTTGGCAACAGTTTAATTGTCTTAGACACAAGAAAAATGTTTCTACAAGGTTAGAGAGTCTTTCTAAGATTACACCCAGTCAGACAAAACTGGGGTTCATTAACTCATAATTACATTTTGGATACTCTTATACTAACACCAAGTTTTTTCTTTGAATGTCAAGAGTTCCAAAGATATCACAAGATTATAAAAGCATAAATTATTACAATAACCACCATTTAGCATAAAGACCAAATAAATCACATTAAGGTGTTCAAGAAAAAAACAGCTAAACAAAAAGTAAAATATGTCATTAAAGTTTTACCGTCTTTCATTATTTCTGTTATAGTCTTATCTTAAAAAATTAACTTTTAAATTGAAATAAAGGTTATCACCCCTCTTCCCTAGTATGAAATTAAAGTTAATAAAAAATGTTGAGAAATACAAGAAGAGTAGACCAATTAAAGAATAATAAGGGACTGTGTGAAATACTTTCATGTGGGCTAAGAATGCGTACTGGGCCAAGGAAAGAAAACTGGGAGAAATGTTAATATGAAATGAGGAGTCGAGATGAATACAACCCATACAAAAACAATGTATGGCATTAACTGCTGGAAGTTCAAGACAATTTGAATGAAGAGTCCACGGCGAAATCTTGACTCTGATACTGAATTGTTATGTAACCTGAGTATGTCACTTTTGTGGCATAAAATACAAAAATGAACACAATCAAGAACTGTTGTTTTGTTTCAAACCTTCATTAAGTTTCTTGTTTTCCTACACTTGCTTCCTTAAAATTTGTTTTCACTAATATCTGTTTCAACAGAACATAAAAATTCAGAAAATTTTCTGTATGAAAAGTCTTACCTCAAATTTTTAGGGGCTTCACCAAATAAACTACAAATTTCTCGTATTTGTTTCAGTGCGGGTATCACCCACTTGTCATTTGTGCGAAGTTCTTCTATGAAGCGATCTATCCACTGCAACTTCTGTGTGTCTCGATCCTTATACAACAAACAAAAAGTTATGATTATATGGACCAGTATTTAACATAACTCTAATTTCAAATTACTCTGAGAGTTACAAAGTAGAAAAACCTCTCGGCTAAGCATCACAAAAATTATGATGTTGGTTCCAACAGAACGCTTTAAGTATGTTCTTATTTTGAAACTTTCACTCAACTTCCACAATGTAAAACACTACTATACAAATTCAGTGATCCATGAATTCAGAAATCTATCTACCAAAACATAAATCCCAAGAATTTAGGCACATTAACAAGAAATTTGATTTTGAAAACAAATCGTAAAATGTGGATATATCATTTTTACTCATAAAACTGAGCAAAAACATGTATATTGGCGTTAGCCTGTTTTCCTAAAAAGAACAAAGATCAGTGAAATGTGTATTTCATCAATAAAGTCACAGTATAATTTTGCAAGGAAAAAAATCATTAAAATAAAAACAAACCAATATACAAACAATGTTAGAGAAAATAAGTGTAAGTAATCACCTAAAGAAAAACTAAGAATATTAAAAGACTAAGTTCATTTCTAATATTCTGCCATGGTTTATTTACCTCCTTCCAGATTTTTACCTAAGATCACTAGTAATCAGAAATTCAGATTTCAGTACCTAACAAAATTTTAACTGTAATGATTCTGTTTTTGTGCATACATGCGTGGGGGAAAAGACAGTTCTGTATGTTCATTTAACACCTTCGCTGGAAGAATATTTTACAAACACTTGTACGTCTGTTTTTAGAAACAAAATAAGGTCCATACTATAAGTGTTTTCATTAAATACTATGGACATCAATAGTCATTTTAACGGCCACAATATATACTACAGAGTACAATTCATGATTTTAGGTGGTTTCCATTTTTCACTGTATGAACAGTAAAGAATGTCTACGTCCACAAATATTGTGGTGTCTTCACACCATTTCCCAGAGAAAAACATCTGGATGTGAAAATAATGAGTGGAGTTGAATTCTGCACATCTTTATGAATTTAAAAATATTTATACATGAATATTAAATTTGTCATGGCTCTTAAAAGCATCTTGGGCTTGATAGCAAAGAGAACGATGTATTTATTGGTTTTCCATAACAAAGACGAATGAAGGCTGAAGATGAAAAAAGCAAAACACTTTTATTAAATTCCATGAAACCCAGTACTTAATAATGGGGCAATGTGTAAGGCACCGTGTTAAGGCAATGATACGAATAAGAAATGTAAGGAGGAAGTAACAGTTCAGGGTTTATACCAAGTATTTTGCTTTGATTCACATTCATAAACAGTGTAAATCAAGTACAGTGTTAACACTATCATCTGATGAAACGATTGAATTTTTTTCCTTCGAAAAATTTGAAACTCTACATGAATTATTGCAAATAATACAATGTATTGCTGACAACTATGAAGCTCCCTGTTTTTAATCTATCTGTAAAGGACAAGTTGGTAAATTTTAGTTTGTATCTTCAGAACTGAAATAAATTTGTTTATATCAACAGGACTTACTGGCCCACAAACTGTAAGTGACATCTTAAGGGATTTTAATATGCCAGGTAAAGCTATTCTTTGAGTTTATTCACCTATCTATGTCTATATGTGTGTGTGTACGTATGACATATTTCTGATTAAGTCATTCAGTTCAGGAAATACTTCTGAACCCTCACAACTATCCGGTTTTCAAAACCCGAGAACTGTATCTTGACCATGATTAAATTCAAGTCCAACTGAAAGCAGAGAACTCTGCCCAGTCGTTTTTTTTTTTAAGGGAACATATCATCTTTACTAAATTATTTAAACCACCTGTTAGTAGGATGGAAAACCACAGATAGAAATCCAGGAGAAAGTCAAAGAATGTAAGTAAAATTAGTATAAAAACACATAAAATCAGCAAAAAAAAAAAAAAAAAAGGCATAAAGCTGTTGTGATTTGCCCATAGGGAAAAAGCTCTATTTGGAGTTCCGTTAATTTTATGGACTTCTTTTCAGCCATAATCTACCTTACCTCCAAAGTCACTACTGACTACCACTTCATGATTCTAGTTCACCATCGTACATTTAAAACAACTTATACAGTTGTTTTATCTACACAGATTCATTTAGCAAAGTGATACACACTTAGTGAATGATAAAAAACTTACTGAAAAAGTGAGAGGAAGCCAGACGTTTATGATAAATGTTAATTCTTCAAAATTATTTTAGGAACAAAATTAATGGCACTATCCTCTCAAGAAGTCATCCTAACTGGGAGGGAAGAAAGTCAGAAAAAAAATGAGCAAAGAAAACACTCCCATACCTGGGAAGAACTATAATCTAGTATTTTTATGTGGGCACTAAGAGCAAGGTCCATGATGTCTAGAGGCACATCATCACTGTGGGCCAGATTCCAAAGAAGGTTCAACACCTTCTGTGCCAACATGTCATCTTCACCGTGCTCTGCAAGACGACTTATCAGCTCAAGTAGCTTTTCACGTTGCTTTTTACTTGCATTTATCCAACTTGCCTAGAAGAAAATACTTGAATTACATAAATATCAAATTCATGCATATATTTATATCAACACTGCTTTAATTACATGGCTTTCAATAAAGTATACTGAATTCATAACATCCAAAAACAAATTAAGTGTATAACTGAACACTACCCAAGTCTCTTCAGGACAGTACTCATGGGACAGAAGGATCGAACTTCCAGGAAAAAAAAGAAGATCTCTATTTACAACTTAAACTCTTATAACTACTAACTTCAAAACTGCACATTGAAAGGATGAAAAAGAATACCTGATACAAAATGTTTAGGAGTCTTAAAATTCAGCAACAAAAAACATAAACCGATTGATAAACACAACCAGGCAGAGGACTTAACAGACATTTCTCCAAAGATACACAAAAGGCTCATAAGCAGATGAAAAGACGCTTAAAATCACTGATCATTAGGGAAATGCAAATCAAACTTACAATGAGATATTACCTTACACCCATCAGCCGGGCTACTATTAAAGAAAACAAACAGAAAACAAGTGTTTTCAACGATGTGGAGGAAATAGAACTCTTGGCCACTGTTGGTGGGAATGTAAAATGGCAGTGGTATAGAAGACAGTATAGTTCCTCAAAAAATTAGAAACTATTATGTTATGACCCAGCAATTCCAAATCTGTGTAAACAACCAAAAGTATGGAAAGCAGGGTCTCAAGGAAACATCTTTACACCAGTGTTGAACAGCAGGATTTTTTATGCACAGCGACTAAAACATGGTATCCATCAAGAGAATATTGGATATGCAAAATGTGGCATATCCATAAATTGAATATTAATCACTTTGAATGGGAGGAAATTCTCGTATGTGCTACAAACATGGGTCAAACTTGTGGACATCATGCTCAGTGAAATAAGCCATCCACAAAAATAAATACTGTGTAATTCTACTTACATGAGGTACTTATTACAGAAGTCAAAATCATATAGTCAAACCAGAGGGCTGTCAAAGCATAGTGAGAGTGAAATTGGTGCATTAACATTAATTTAATGAATAAAATAATCAGTTTAACTGGATGAAAAGAGCCACAGAGATGGATGGTGGTAATGGTTGCGTAACACTATGAACGTATTTACAGCATTATGAACATATTTACAAATGAACTGTACATTAAATGTTTAAGATGGTGAAGTTTATGGCATATGTATTTTACAATGAAAATAAACTGGGAAAAGTTTGTGTTGAGAAACAGGGTGGACCCATAAAGCAATAGGCCTTTTAAACTTTTATTTATTTTGGAATCATTAATGCACAGTTACATGAGCAACAGTGTGGTTGCTAGACTCCCCCTATTATTAAGTCCCCAGCACATACCCCATGACAGTCACTGTCCATCAGTGCAGTAAGACGCTACAGAATCATTACTTGTCTTTGCGTTACACTGCCTTCCCCGTGTCCCTTCCGAATTAAATTATGCATGCTAATCGTAATGCCCTCTTTTTCCCCCTTATCCTTTCCTTCCCACCCATCCTCCTGTCTCTTTCCCTTTGGCAACTGTTAGTTCATTATTGGGTTCTGTGAGCCTGCTGCTGTTTTGTTACTTCAATTTTTTCTTTGTTCTTATACTCCACAGATGAGTGAAACCATTTGGTACTTGTCTTTCTCCGCCTGGCTTTTTTCACTGAGCATAATACCCTCTAGCTCCATCCATCTTGTTGAAATGGTAGGATTTGTTTTCTTCTTATGGCTGAATAATATTCTATTGTGTGTATATGTACCACATCTTCTTTATCCATTTATCTACTGATGGACACGTAGGGGTTGCCTCCATTTCTTGGCTATTGTAAATAGTGCTGCGATAAACATAGGGGTGCATCTCTCTTTTTCAAACTGCACTGCGGCATTCTTAGGGTAAGTGCCTAGGAGTGGAATTCATGGTCAAATGGTTATTTCTATTTTGAGTTTTTGGAGGAACCACCATATATACTGCTTTCCACAATGGCTGAACTAATTTACATTACCACCAGCAGTGTAGCAGGGTAACCCTTTGTTTGCATTCTTGCCAGCATTTGTTGTTCCTAGTCTTTTCTGTGTTGGCCATCCTAACTGGTGTGAAGTGGTATCTCATTGTGGTTTTAATTTGCATTTCTCTGATTATTAGCCATGTGGAGCATATTTTCATGTGCCTGTTGGCCACCTGAATTTCTTCTTTGGAGAAGTTTCTGTTCAGATCCTCTGCCTACATTTTTTTTGGTATCATTAATGTACAATTACTTGAACAACATTATGGTTACTAGACTCCCTCTATTATCAAGGCCCCCCCACATTCCCCATTACGGTCACTGTCCATGAGCATAGTAAGATGCTATAGCGTCATTACTTGTCTTCTCTGTATGTACTGTCTGCCTTTTATGTGTCCCCTCCTGCTACACTATGTATGCTAATTGTAATGCTCCCCCTGATCCATCCCTTCCCATCCATCCTCCCCATTCCCTCTCCCTTTGGTAACTGTTAGTCCATTCTTGCTTCTGCCCATTTTTAAATTGGATTATTTGTTTTTTGTTTGCTGAGTTGTGTGAGCTGTTTACATCATTTGGATGTCAACTCCTTATTGGATACATCATTTATGAATATATTCTTCCATACTCTAGGATGTCTTCTTGTTCTACTGATGGTATCCTTTGCTGTACAGAAGCTTTTCAGCTTGATATAGTCCCACTTGTTCATTTTTGCTTTTGTTTCCCTTGCCTGGAGAGACATGTTCATGAACTTTTTAAACTTTTTTAACAAAAGCGAACATGAAGAAAAGAAGTTTGAAAAATTCTAAATTGTTGACCAAGAATAATCTTTAAAATGACCCCCCCCAGAAAAAAAATACTTTTGTGTTGGAGAAAACAAAATATTCTCCCACTAAACACAACTTAAAAATCTGGGAATTATACATAAACAAATATAATCTGTAAACCAGAGAAAAGCAAGCAGAATAGTTAGGACTTCAAAATCTGAGGAACAAGGTCGTTGACTTCCCTGGATTTTCTTTTGTTTCAAATACCATGGTCTTGAAGTTGGAAGAAGCCAGCAATATGGAAACACTGATGCATGCAGATGATGTAAGAGCCCCCCACCGCCACTGGCACCTCCCCGCCACAAGACACCTGTATAGTCAAAGAACCAAGAAAGGGGCAACACGGTATGATAGAAAACAAATATCCTATCCCGACAAATGATACAGAAAAAATTATGACCATTACCCACCTACACCACAAAAAGTTGAGTGGGGAACCTACACTTCATAAGACTTTAAACAAAGTATCCCAACACCTGAGTGATAAAAGAGAAGCCCAAGTAGGGAGAATTTCTTCTGCCAGCCAAAAGTAACAAGAAGCCCTTACTTTTGAGTGATGTCAAAGAAGGCCTGGTGGACAGTCAGGACATTTACTGTGGCTCAGCAGTAATAAGAACACCCCCACCATGGAACACACAGGGAGTCTGAACTTCCTTCTGGCCCAGGAGCAAGGAATGGTCGACCTAAGAAACAGGGAGGATGAGAGAGGAACTCAGAGCTCTATCTGACAGACAGTAACAAAAGGGAATTTCTCCTCTTCCCCTGCCTTGGTGGTATCAGAAAAAAAAAACAGTTAAAACAGAAGGTTTAAATGTCCTCGTAGTCTCATTAGAGGAAAAAAAACTTTCACTTTCGGTTCTAAGTTACTCAACATAACAAGAATCAGGAAGATGTTAAACTGAATGAAAAAAAGGTGAATAACACATGTTAAAGTGAAGTGACAAGATGTTACAATTATTAAAGATGTTAAAGCAGCCATACAAATTCTGCAAGGCCATCGAGAAAAAAAACAAAACATAACGGAAATTTAAAAAATGGATACTTAACTCAGGATGGGTGGACTATAAAGATGAAATGAATAACAGAGGACACAGAAGACCAAAAATAAGCTTAAGCCCTCACAATTCATCCATCACTAGGAAGTACACATGGTCTACGGCAAAGATTAACAGAGGTTCTTTATTTTGTAAAATGAAAAGATTCTGAGGCAAGCTCAAAGTAAAAGATTGGAAAAAGATACTTAAATATTAAAGGAGAGCAGGAGTGGCTATATCAGTATCAAACATGTTTTAGAGTAAAAAAATTATCAAGAGAATGCACGGGACACGTATCTATTGGAAATGGGTCAGTGCACCAATAAGACACGGCAAACCTAAATGTGTAATTACCAAATATGTGTATGATGCAAAATATGTGAAGCAAAACCTGACATAATTCAAAGGAAATGACAGGCAAATTCATAATGAGAGGCAGAAAATTAACTTCCCTTTCTAAGTGACTGACACAACTACTAGACAGAATATCAGCAAAAATACTTAAGAACTAAAAAACCCATCCACCAACAGGATTTACTTGACATATACAGAAACACTGCACTCATCCATAGTAGAATACAACTTCTTTTCAAAGTACCCACAGGAAACATACCAAGACAGATGATATCCTGGGTGATAAAACAAACACTAACAAACTTAACAGAATGGAAGTAAAACTGTGTCTCCATCCACACTGGAATCAAACTATAACTCAATAAACGAAAAGATGACAGAAAAATATTCTAATACTTGAAACTAACATAGTTCTGTGTTGTTCAAGAGATGCCTTAATAGAGTTTAAAAACATAATAAACTATAAGTGAAAATCAAATGCAGCAAAATTTACATAAAATATATGCAATTATGAAAGCAGTGGCAAGGGGGAAACATATAGAATTAAATCCATATATGAGAACACAGGAAATGCTTAAATGAATAATCAAAGCCACTTTAAGAACACTGGAAAAGAACAAAATAAAACCTGAAACAAGAAGTAGGAAGGAAATGTAAAAGAGGAGAACAAAAACGAATAGAGTTGAAAATAAAAATTGAGAAAACTAATGAAATAAAGACTTGGTTCTCTGAAAGGATCAATAATCTGACAAACTTCTAGCATGGTGAACAAAGGTAAAAAACAAAGTAAAAAACAGAGATAACACAAGTAACAAAATCAAGAATGAAACAAGAGATATGCCCCTATAGACTGTGGCAGATATGGTAAGATAATAGGGAGTGAGTGCTGGAAAGAACCCAACAACTGTAACTGTCAATTTACATGAAATCAATCACATCACTGGAAAACACAGTTACGACATATCAACCAATACAAGACAACTGTAGAACTAGCACTACTAAGGAAATTAAATGCATGATTTTAAAACTCCCGGAAACAAAATCACCAGTAACAGGTAGCTCTACTGAAAAATTCTACTTGACACTTAAAGAAGTAACACTGTTGCTCATAATTTCTCCCAGAAATGTAAGAGGAAAAAAACACTTCTTCACTTAAACACAAAAAAAGAAAACTACAGACTGTGCCTCTCATGAATACACATGTAAAAGTCCATAACAATGTGTTATGTTATGTAACATATGTATGTAACAAAAAAATGTTAGTAAACAGAACTCAACAACATATAAAAATAATGCAGCATGACCAAGAGTGGCTTATTCCAGGGATGCAATACTGATTCCGTAATTGAAAAACAATTAGTACAATCCACTGCATTAGCAGCGAAAATAAAAAAATGATACAATCACTTCTATCAATGTAGAAAAAAGAAATCTGACAAAACCGCTCATGACAAAAACTCTCATAAAATACAAATGGATGGGAACTTCCTCAATCTGATGAAAGGCATCCATAAAAAAAATACAGCTAACATTATTTTCAATAGTGAAACACCAATGCTTTCAATCTCCCTAAGACAAAAAAGACGTCTGCTTTACCTACTTCCCTTTAACACTGTACAGGACCCACGTGGTATGGAGACAGACGAATGAAACAAAACAAAGAACCCAGAAATAGTTCCATACAAACACGCTCAGTTAACATTTGACAAAGGTGCACAGGTAAATAAACACAGGTGCAATGAAAGCTTTTCACTAAATGGTACTATAACAACTACAGATACATAGGGGACTAACAAAATGAACTGCAACCTAAGTCTTACATATAAACAAAACCAGTTCATAATCAATCATATTAAACTGTAAAACGGCAATACTTTCAGGAAAAACAACATAGGGGAAATTCTTTGGTATTTACAGGAAGGCTGTAAATTCTTAGTTGTGACACCAGAAGTGTGATCCTCTAACATAACGTAAGGGGATATAAATTAAACTTCCTTAAAATTAAGAACTTTTGCTGGAAAAAGATCTTGAGGATGAAAACACAACCTAAGGACTGCGAAAAAATATTTGCATACCAGGTATCTAATGAACAACTAGGCCTTGGAATAGAATAAGACCTCTGTAAATTCAACAGTGAGTAAACAAGCAACCCAATTAGAAAACAGGAAAATGACATGCAGAAGTATTTCACTAAAGATTCAGCACACAGTAAGGAAGTATTTTAACATACTGGCCGTTAAGGAAATATAATTTAACTATGATATTTCTAACTCATCTATGAGAATAAAGAAAAAAAGGGCGACAACCTCAAATTCTCAGAAAGATGTGGAGAAAATGGATCATTCATAATATGGGTGCGATATTATAGCTACTCTGCTGAACAGTTTGACAGTTTAAAAATCTAAATATGCCCTCAATAAATTACTCACAAATTAAATCCACCAACACAGAAGAGGATTATGCATCACAACAAGTAAGATTTATTCCAGAAGTGTAACACTTTGAATATACAAAGATCAATGTAAACATAGGACAAAGACAAAAAGTCCATACATCACAGTAGATACAGAAAGGCAACTGACTAAATGCAACACTTTTCCATGATTAAAATAATAAATTAGGTACAGAAGGGAATTTCCTAAATCTGATAAATGACATCTACAAAGCCCTCACAACTAACATTATAACTAACGGCAAAAGACTGTCAGCTTTCTGACTAACATCAAGAACGCCCACTTTGCTACTTCTTTCAACAATGTGCTATTATGTTCTAGTCAGGATAATCAGGCAAGGGAAAACAAAAGGGTGCCCAGATGGAAAGGAGGGAGTAAAACTTTCTATTAGCTAATGATTTGATCTTGCACAGTGAAAATCTAGGGAATCCATTCAAAAAAAAACTATCAGAAGTAGTAAATATAATGGTTGCAGGACACAAAATGAATTTTTAAAAAATCAACATTATTTCTTTGTAAGGGGTGTGTTTTCTATATACAGAGTAAGAACAGTTTAAGACTGAAGAAACTACTTCCACTTACAGGTAACATCAAAAACAGTAAATTACTTCACTAGAAATTTAACAAAAATGGGGTGAATTCTAAAAAGGCATTGCTGAAAGAAATTGAAGTCCTAAGTAAATGGAAAAACACCTCTAAATAAATGCAAAAATTGTGCATATTCATGAGCTGGAAGACTACTATTACTACAATGGCAATACAATGCAAGCTAATTTCCAAAAATCTTATTCTAAATATCCCACCTAACCTCTGTGCAGAAGTTGACAAGCTAATTTAAAAAAATACAAAGTCAAAAGACCTACACTAGGCAAAATGGACTTAAAAAGGAAAAGTTTGAGTGTCATCTCTGAAAAAGTTCCTATCCAAAATCATTTACTCATTTCTTTTAATGTTTTATTCATGAGAATAAACTTGAATAAAGAGAAGAAACACTTCCTACCTTGAAAACGTTCTACAGTTATGTAACTGAATCAGTGTGGTGCTAAAATCATAACACAGAGATTAGTGTTAAAATAGAATAAGAAAAAACAGAAAAAACATAACAAAAAAACCCAGAAATAAAACCCTTGTAACTATGATTAACTGACTTTAGATGGGAAGTTCTTGTAAGAATAGTCTGTTTAAGCAAATGTTGCTGGGATACCTGAATATATTCACATGCAAAAGGATATTCACATGACATATCCAAGAAATTAATTAAAAATGGAATATAGACCTAAATGTAAAAGCTAAAACCACTTATTAGAAAACACCTTTTAAAGTCTGTGAAGCTATAGGCAATGGCATCTTAAATATGAAACTAAAGCACAAGTGACCAAAAAAATACAGATTGAAAAGAAATTTAATTCGTTTTCATGAAAATGAAAACGTTCTATTTTCAGTGATGGAAAGCAGATTGCTTTTTTTCCATGAGCAGGAAAAGAAAGGGTGGAAAGATAAATGGCTGGGGTGATGAAAACATTTTAGAACTTGACAAAAGAAGAGTGCTCACACAACACTGAATGTACTAAATTATACTGAATTGTACATTTTAAAATGGTTAAGTTTATGTTACGTGAAATTCACCTGAAAAAGAAGTTTTAACTTATGTAATGAAAAGAACATAAAGAAAGTGGAAAGACACTTTGTAACCTAACCTGTAAAGGATAATATCGCAAATCATGATATAAGGGATTTGTATACAGAATGTATAAAGGATTGTTTTGAATAAAAAATAAAAAGAAATAACTAAATGATTTGGACTGGAATTTGTCAGAGATGACTTTCAAATAACTAATAAACACATAATATATTTAACATCACCAGCCTTTAACGAAAAGCAAATCTAAACTACAATGAGGTAGCTGTTCTACTTCATGAGGATGGTAAAAATAAAAACGACAATAACAAGCATTGTCAATGATGAGAAAAAACTGAAACCGTCATACACTGTTGGGAATGTAAAATGAGACCAACAGCTTGGAAAAGAGCTTAGCAATTCCTCAAAAATATTCTGTTTAGTTACTACATGATCTAGCAATTCTACTATTATATCTCCAAGAGAACTGAGGACCTATGTCCACACAAAAATGTGTACAGTAACATTCACACCATTATTTATAATTACCAAAAAATGGAAAATACCCAAATATTGATCAGATGATGAATGGGTAAGATGTGTCGTATCTACACAATAAAACATTTATTTGGTAGTATGAATCACCAGATTTATCAACACTTAAAAATAAAATGCTTACACATAATGTAGCAGGGGGGACAAGGGAAAGGCAGTATATACAGAGAAGACAAGTAGTGATTCTCTAGCATCCTACTACGCTGATGGACAGTGACTGTAATGGGGTATGTGGGGGGGACTTGATAATAGGGGGAGTCTAGCAACCATAATGTTCAAGTAATTGTACATTAACGATATCAAAAAAATATGATGCTTACTTAATAATACATGTTCAACAATTGGTAAGACAAAAGGGCATGAACAGATAATGGAATTTTTATTAAGGTTATACTTATACCATCTTGAGAATTTCTGACATACAAAGAGGAGGACTTGCCACCACTCACTCCTTCTGTCCTTATGGCCATTACTGATACACCATTTCAGAAGTTATCTCAGAAATTAACATTTAGAGTTACACAATAACTTCCCAATACTGATTTCCTTGCCTACCTATCATAAACCCCAGTGGATTAAAATATATGTACAGATTTCATCACATGTACTAAGATTCTTTCATTTGCTGAGTTGCTATTCAGTATTAATTTTCATGGTTGGTAGCATTCCATTATTACATTACACTATATCATTACTTACAGACATCTGAGTTCCTTTCATTTTGGGGTTCATACAAAAAACTCACCGATAGAAACTACTGAACATGTACCGTGGTACATATAATGTAAGTTCATCAAGGTATATATTCAGAAATCTAACAGTTTTGTAATAGGACACAAGAACATACATGTTAAGAGATAATGCCAAACTTTTCTCATGTGACTGCACAAACTTAAATTGCCAACAGCAATGTAATTGTTATTTCAACAAAAATCATAGTGATTCTAATGCCTACGGTTACAGAGATTCATGAGCAATGACATATAATTTTATGTTCTTGATCCACAAATTGTCCAAATCTTAACAATCAGAGAGAGTTAAAAAAGAGTTAAAATTTAAAAAAAGAAAAGGCTATTGGCCCCTTATATCAATGCAAATGTGACCTCAGAGACTCTTGGACTTTTTTCTGACTCTGGCCTCTATATGCCTGAGTACATTACCCCAAAGACCATTCTGCCTCACTCTGTATTTGTATCAGATGTCCCTTTCCACTAAAAGAAACATTTCCATGTTTTTCTACAGTTTATTTTAATCAAAAGTAAAAATGAATCATTGCCGTAAGAATTTAAAGTAACCTGAATGAAAAATGTTTATGATTCTGTCTTTGTGCTGGTAATACACAACAACCAAGTCTTCACGAGAGATGATTGGTTTAACTAAACACACGATATGTCTGCTTAATGAATTCTACTTAAAATTATATGGTAGTTCTTCATTATTTAAAACTACAACCTTAAAGCAATCAAAAAGATGATCAAGTTGTTCTGGAGAAAAATTCCCAGCCAACTTTGCCAGTAGGTCATGTACATTCTTCACAATGGCTTCATGTTTCCCTGCCTATTGAAAAAACAAAACCACGATAAGTAAAGGCAAACAAATCGTGTAACACTTGAATTCCAATAAAACCAATAGGAGCTTTACTGTGTTAATGTCTACTAATTAATGAAGTATTCGTAACTCTTTCATGTGAGATTTTAACAGAATTTCTAGTATTTTTAATGCTTCAGAGCTGTCTCTTCTACTCCTTATATACTCAATTTCTTCATATGAAGAGCAATGTACTTTAAGAATTCAGGTAAGAGTTTATTATAGACTCCTTTTTTAAAAATTAAGAGACAATAAGGCAAAATAATGCACTGACATAAGCTGAACACTTAAAACTGTTAAATAAGGGCAAGAATATTTAATTGGTTTTACTTAAAAAATTAAAAAGCTTTTTAACCTACAGCTTAATCATAGTTCATCAGCAATGCACCAAAACACCTGCCATTAAGATAAATAAATATGCATTAGCAGTTCTGAAAACAAAGGTTATCTGTTCATGTGAAAAGTTAAAATCTGTAAGTATTTATAATACAGCAGTATTCTCACTCCAGGACTGTAATAGAAAAATAACCACTTTGTAATTGCTATAATCTATATATACTACATACATTCCTTAAGCCTTTAACGATGAGTGTCAGGATGGAGGAAATTCATTTCACTTAAAAATACTCTTTGTAGTGATTTCTGGGAAGATAGTGTCACAGAGAGACCTTGAATCTACTTCTTCTACCTTCACACTGAATCTTCACCTACATACAGAGCGGTTCAATTTCAGGAAGTATGGAGGACTGGCTAAGTGAGCAGCTTCACCACAACAGGGGCAGAAAAATCAAATACAAACAGCGGGAGAGAGGAACACATGGTAACGCAGGGAACCTCACCCCATGGCAATGACCCGCAGAGGACTGGGCACAAACCCTGTCCTGAGGCACAGAAAGATGTCACATTTCAAGTTCATCTAGAGGATAAGCAAAAAAAACCCCAATCCAGTGAACGAAAAGCACCTGCTGTTTGGTGGAAGAATGCGTGAAATTCTCTCTGGATCAGATCTGGTGAGTGTCACTGTTAGCACTGCTTCCCCACATCAAAAGTGGTGTGGGGGAGTAGGGCTGGGGCATGCACAGTTTCAAGATTCAGTCTAGGTGGTTTCCCAGACCCTACCCACACCCAGACGCAGTGGAGAGTGCATCTTGCCAGGGCTGCACTGTGGGCGCTGCCACGTAACTGCAGAAGCGAGGCTTCCCTAGAGCCACTTACCTCTGTGTGCTCAATGCTGATGAATGAAAACTCTAAAGCCAGTAGCCACAGAAGTGAGGCTTCCCTGGAGGCCATACCTGGACTTGAGATTGCACTAGCAGAGTGGGCCAGTCACCACAAACCCATGGAGAACATGGCCATGCCACTGCTCCACCCAATGCAAGGAAATAGTAGCTAGAGGCAGGGCTTTCTGGGAGACTGTACCTGGGCCTGAAAGAGTGAACTCCATCAGGAGCTACTAAGGAAGCCCTCTGATTGGACCCCTCCAACCATGTTCTCCTCCAACAAGCACTGAGAGTCCTGACATCAGGACACCCCCATCTCATGCTCAGTAGGCCTACAGCCAGCCAGTTAAAACCACTAGGCACCCGCAGTTTGCTCAGGGGACCTTCCCTGCACGAGGACTATCCTGCAACTGGAGATGCTTTCTATTAACTCAGAACCAAACACAGACAGTGAAAACTGAATGAGGAGATAAAGAATAGGCTTGAAACAAAACAACAAGATAAAAAAGAACCAAATGAGGGTCGAAGCCAAGAAGGCAGCGTGAACAGGGCAGCAGAAATCTCCTCCCAAAAACCGTACACGTTTTTGAAAATACAACAAATATAACTAATCCTAAAAGAGAGACGAGAAGATACAGTACCACAGTCAGGCTACATCTACATCTGCGAGAACTCAGCACCTCATGAAAGGGGTAAGACACAAGTCGCGGCCCGGCGGGACACGAGCGCTCTCCCCACACCAGCCCACCGGTGGAAGGAGAGGAGTCGGAGCGGGAAGGGGGTGGAAGACAAGGCCTGCTAAACACCCAGCCCTAGTCAGCCACATTGGGAGGGCAGACACACACTGAATGGTGTTCTGGGTATTAGCAAAACGAAAGAGGAAAAGCTGCGAGCAGGTCCCCACAGCTGGCGCCACTGGGACAAAAGAAAAGCGAGTGCTTTTTGAAAGTCTTAAACAGACAGGGGCCTCACAGCTGGACAGAAGCATCCCAGCACTCAGACCACCAGCTGGGAATCCCAGGGAACTCCAGGCGCCCTAAACCCCTGGGTGGCAGTGAAGCTCTGTAGCCCCTCATGCTGATAAAGACCCTCCTGACCATTACCCCCCTGCACGGCTGCACCACAGCAGGAGCGCGGCTTGGGAGCGGCCGCGCCCACAGAAAATGCCCAGACCCTCCCCTGCAGCTGCCCGAGCCAGACTCAGAGGCCACACCTGTGCTTGGCAGCCCAGCACAGACAGAGGAAGCCGGGACAGGATGCGAAGGGTCGCCATTCTTGCAGGAGAGCACACCCAGCGGGCCTGCCTCTCCCCGCGGGGATCACGGCTGCACTGAAAGCTGCCCCGCCCGCAGCGGCTCAGGAAATAAAACTGGAAGCTGCTTCCCGTGTGCGGGTAACTGGCACAGGCAGCGGAGGACGGCAAGACGCAGAAAGGGACGTTGTTCTCCCAGCTCACAAACACGCCAACTGCCTATGACTACCTCAACCGCCATGAAAAGGCAGAATAATTTGATCCAGTCCAGAATTACCAAGACGACCCCTGAGAGGGAGCCTGGGAACATAGATTTAACAAATCTTCCTGAAGAAGAATTCAAAATAAAGGTCATAACCATGCTGATGGAGCTGTAGAGAAATATGCAGGAGCTAAAGGATCACGTTAGGAGGTAGAATACGGAAATAAAAGAATCTCTGGGAGGACTTCAGAGTAGAGTGGATGAGGTGCAAGAGGCCATTAATGGAATAGAAATCAGAGGACAGGAAGACAGAGAAGGTGAGGCTGAGAGAGATAAAAGGATCTCCAGGAATGAAAGAACATTAAGAGACCTGTGTGATCAAGCCAAACGGAACAATGTTTGCATTAAAGGGGTACCCAAAGACGCAGAGAGAGAAAAGGGAAATAAAGTGTCTTTGAAGAAATAATTGCTGAGAACTTCCCCAAACTGGGAGACAAAATAGTCTCTGAGAGCATGGAAGCACAGAGAACTCCCAAAACAAGGGACCCAAGAGAGACAACACCAAGACACATAATAATTAAAATGGCAAAGATCAAGGACAAGGACAGAGTATTAAAGGCAGCCAGAGAGAGAAAAAAGGTCACCTACAAAGGAAAACCCATCAGGCCATCATCAGACTTTTCAACAGAAACCTTACCGGCCAGAAGAGAATGGCATGATACATGTAGTGTAATGAAACAGAATGGCCTAGAGTCAAGAATACTGTATCCAGCACGATTATCATTTAAATATGAAGGACGGATTAAACAATTCCCAGACAAGAAAAAGCTGAGGGAATCTGCCTGCTGAAACCACGTCTACAGGATATTTTAAAGGGACTGCTCTCGATGGAAGCACTCCTAAGGCTAACAAGATGTCACCAGAGAAAATAAAATCACAGCAAAGAAAGTACACCAAACAAATACTAAGTAAAGGCAAAAGATAAAATCATCGACTCACAAATGCAGGCAAAGGAAATACAATAGAGTACAGAATAAAACACCTAACACATAAAGAATGGAGGATGAGGAGTAAGAAGGGAGGAATCAAGAACCATCAGACTATGTCTATAACAGCTTAATAAGCAAGTTAAGGCAGACAGGTAGATAGCAAAGAAGCTACCCTTGAACCTTTGGTAACCACAGATCTAAAGCCTACAATGGCTATAAGTACATGTCTTTCAGTAATGACCCTAAATATTAATTGACTGAGTGCACCAATCAAAAGACAAAGAGTAAGAGAATGGATAAAACAGCCAGACCCATCTACATACTGCTTATGAGAATCCCCTGAAAACCCAAAGACATACACAGACTAAAAGTCAAGGGATGGAAGAAGATATTTCATACAAACAACAGAGAGAACAAAACAGGTATTGCAGTACAGTATCACACAAAATAGACCTCAAAACAAAGAAAGTAACAAGAGATAAAGAAGGACATTACGTAATGATAAAGGGGGCACTCCATCAAGAGGATATAACCATTATAAACATACATGCACCCAATAGAGGACCACAAACATATGCGAAACAAATACTAACAGAATTAAGGGAGGAAATAGAATGCAATGCATTCATTTGAGGAGACTTCAACACACCACTCACTCCAAAGGACAGTTCCACCAGACAGAAAATAAGTAGGACACAGAGGTGCTGAACAACACACTAGAACAGCTGATAGACCTAACAGACGTCTACAGAACGCTACACTCAAAAGCAGCAGGATACACATTCTTCTCATGGAACATTTACCAGAATAGACCACATACTAGGCCACAAAAAGAGCCAAAGTACATTAAAAAAGACTGAAATTCTAACAACCAACTTGTCAGACAACAAAGGTATACAACTAGAAATAAACTGCACAAAGAAAACAAAAAGGCTCACAAACACATGAAGGCTTAACAACATGCTCCTAAGTAATCATTGGATCAATGACCAAATTAAAACAGAGATCAAGTAATGTATGGAGACAAATGACAAAAAAACAGCACAAAGCCTCAATTTCTGTGGGACAAACAGAAGGCAGTTCTAAGAGGTAATAATATAGCAATCCAGGCCACTTTAAAGAAGGAAAAACAATCCCAAATGAATAGTTGAAAGTAACAATTATTAAAATTGGAAAAAGAAGAACAAATGAGGCCCAAAGTCAGCAGAAGGAGTGACATAATAAAGATCAGAGAAGAAATAAATAAAATTGAGAAGAATAAAAACAATAGGAAAAAAATCAATGAAACCAAGGCTGGTTCTTTGAGAAAATAAACAAAATAGGTAAGCCCCTAGCCAGCCTTATTAAGAGAAAAAGAGAATCTACACATATAAACAGAATCAGAAACAAGAAAGGAAAAATCATGACGGATCCCACAGAAATACAAAGAATCATTAGAGGATACTATGAGAATCTATCTATATGTTAACAAGCAGGAAAAGCTAGAAAAATGGACAACTTCCTAGAAAAATACAACCTTCCAAGACTGACCAAGGAAGAAAGAGAAAGTCTAAACAGACCACTTACCAGCAAAGAAATTGAAACAGCCATCAAAAAAACGACCCAAGAACAAAACCCCTGGGCCAGATAGATTTACCTCGCAAGTTTATCAGACATGCAGAGAAGTCATAATACCCATTCCCCTTAAAGTTTTCCCAAAAATAGAAGAGGACAGAATACTTCCAAACTCAGTCTGTGAAGACCGAATCACTCTAATCACACAACCAAGCAAACACCGCAAAGAAGAAGAAAATTATACACCATATCCCCAATGAACATACCTGCAAAAATACTCAACAAAATATTACCAAATAGAATTCAAAAATACATCGAGAGGATCATACAGCACGACCAAGTGGGAATCATCTCAGGGATGCAAGGATGGTACAACGTTCGAAAGTCTATCAACATCACCCACCACAGAAACAAAAAGAAGGATAAAAAGCATGATCATTTTGATGGAAGCTGAAAGAGCATTTGACAAAACTCAACATCCATTCACGACAAAAACTCTCAAGAAAATCGGTATAACAGGGCAAGTTCCTCAACACAATAAAAGCCATATATGATAAGCCCACAGCCAACATCATACTTAACAGTGAAAAGCTGAAATAGATGGGCAACAACACAGGGATGCCCACTTTACCCACTGACATTCAACACAGTACTGGAGGTCCTGGCCATAACAATCAGACAAAACAAAGAAATACAAAGAATCCAGATTGGGAAAGAAGGAGTCAAACTGTCACTATTTGCAGATGACATGATATTGTAAATAAAAACCCCTAAAAACTCCACTCCAGAACTACTACAACTAATATCTGAATTCAGCAAAGTTGCAGGACACAAAATAATCTGTTGCTTTCCTATACACTAATAATGAAATAGCAGAAACAGAAATCAGGAAAACAGTTCCATTCACAATTGCATCAAAAAGAAAAAATTTACCTAGTATAAACTTAACCAAGGAAGTGAAAGACCTATAGCATGAAAACTACAGGACACTCTTCAGAGAAATTAACAATGGAACCTCATCCCATGCACTTGTCTAGGAAAGATTAATATTGTCAAAATGGCCATCCTGCCTAAAGCAACATACAGATTCAATGCAATCCCTATCAAAAAACCAACAGCCTTCTTCAACGAACTGGAACAAATAGTTCTAAAATTCATATGGAAGCACAAAAGTCCCCAGATAGCCAAAGCAATCCTGAGAAGAAAAATAAGTGTGTGTGTGGGGGGGGATCTTGCTTCCCAAATGGAACGGGATACAGACTCCAGAGATTAACCCAAACATACATTGTCAATTAATATAAGATAAAGGAGCCATGGACATACAATGGGGAGATGACAGCCTCTTCAACAGCTGGTGTTGGCAAAGCTGAACAGCTACATGTAAGGGAATGAAACTGGATCACTGTCTAACCCCATACATAAAAGTAAATTCGGAATGGATTAAAGACCTGAATGTAAGCCATAAAACCATAGAACTCTAAGAAAAAAACACAGGCAGAAATCTCTTGGGCATAAAAGTGAGCAACTTTTTCATGAACATATCTCCCCGGAAAGGGAAACAAAAGCAAAAATGAACAAGTGGGACTATATCAAGCTGAGAAGTATGGGAAAATATATTCATAAATGACAGATCTGATAAAGGGTTGACATCCAAAAGATATAATGAGCTCACGCACCACAACGAAAAGCAAATAATCCAATAAAAAATGGGCAGAGGATCTGAACAGGTCTCCAAAGCAGAAACTCAGAGGGCCAACAGACACGTGAAAAGATGCTCCACATCGCTAGTCACCAGAGAAATGCAAATTAAAACCACAATGAAATATCATCACCTCACACCAGTTACGATGACTACCATCCAAAAAACCAACAACAACGAATGTTGGCGAGGTTGGGGAGAAAGGGGAACCGTCCTGCACTGCTGCTGGCAATGTAATTTAGTTCAACCATTGTGGAAGGCAGTATGGAGATAACTCAAAAAGATTCAAAATAGAAATACCCTTTGACCCAGAAATTCCACTCTTAGGAATTTATCCTAAGAATGTAGCAGCCCAGTCTGAAAAAGACATATGCACCCCTCTTTTTATCAGAGCTCTATTTACAACAGTGAAGAAATGGAAGCAACCTAAGTGTCCACCAGTAGATGAATGGATAAAGATGTGGTACATATACACAATGCAATATTATACAGCCATAACAAGAAAACAAATCCTGCCATTTGCAACAACATGGATGGAGCTGGAGGGTATTATGCTCAGTGAAATAAGCCAGGCAGAGAAAGACAAGTATCAAAACATTTCACTCATCTGTGGAGTTTAAGACCAAAGAAAAAAAGTAAGGACCAAAACAACAGCAGAAACACAGAACCCAAGAATTGACTAACAGTTACCAAAGGGAAAGGGACTGGGGAGTGTGGGTAGGAAGAGAGGAATGACTGGGAGGGGAAAGACAGGGGGCATTACGAATAGCATGTATAATGTGACGGTCAGGGCACGGGGAGGGCTGTGCAACAAGTAGTGGTTCTACAGCATCTTACTACGCTGATGGACAGTGACTGTAATGGGGTTTGTGCGGGGGAACTTGGTGAAGAAGGGAGCCTAGTAAACAGAATGTTCCTCATGTAATTGTAGATTAATGATAGCAAAAAAAAAATACATTAAGAAGGTCATCTACCACCATCATGTACAGTTTATCCAAGGCATGCTGGAGGGTTCGATATCCACATATTGAGGACAAGAATGCCCACTCTCACCACTTTTATTCAACATAGTACTGGAACTGTAGCCATGTCAATTAGACAAGAAGATATTAAAGGCATCCAAATAGATAAGGAAAAAGTAAAACTGTCAATATTTGCAGATGACATTACTCTGTATACTGAAGCTTGTAAATACCCCAACCCTACCATAAAACTACTAGCTTATTAATAAATAATTTCAGTAATGTCACAGGATACACAATTAACATATAGAAATCTGTTGAGTTTCTATATACAAAAGACAAAATAGCAGAAAGAGAAATTAAAATCCCAAATATCAATGCATCCAAAAGAATTAAATACCTAGTAATAAGTCTACCCATGAAGCTAAAAGTTATGAAGTTATAAAACACTGATGTAAGAAAATGAAGACAACACAAATAAATGGAAAGCTAGTCCATGTGCACAGAAAGAATACTGTAAAAGTCCTGCCCAAAGCAGTAATTCCAACACAATCCTTATCAAAATACCAATGGTATTTTTCATGAAACCAGAGGAAATAATCCTAAATTTGCATGGAACTACAAAAATCCCTGAATAGCCAATGAAACCTTGGAGAAGAAGAACAAAGTCGGAGGTGTCACGCTTCCTGATTTCAAACTCTTCCACAAAACTAGAGTAATGAATACACTTTTCTACTGGGACAAGAATACGTTTACAGGCAAACGGAGAGTCCAGATATAAATCAACAGTAATGTGGTCAATTAATATATGACAAGTGTATTCAGAAAGGAAAAGACCATCAGTCTCTTGAATAAATGGTGTTGGGTGAAAGAGGTGAAGGGGATAGAGAGACACAAAATCTCCATCATCTCAATTACAATGTATTTGAGTGATGAGGATGAACACTCAGCACACAGAATATAGTCAATAATACTGCAGTATCTATGTTGACAGATATCAACTCACTTATTGGGAACGACCATTTAATAATGTATTTAACTATCAAATTACTATACAGTACACCTGAAACTGACTCAAAACTTTATTATGAATGAACTTCAATCAAAAAAAGAGGTGCAACCTTCCAGTTATAAAATTAATCATGATGAAGGTATTAGCGTTAAGTACTACATAGCCGATAATATTACAGTATCTTTGTGGGGTAAAAGCTACACTTAACACTGTGAGCATGGAGTAATGCAGATAACTGATGAATCTCTAAGGTGTTCATCTCAAACTAATATAATTGTTACATAAACTGTACTGGGAGGCGGTCCGAACCGCCAGTCTGATGACACAGTCCAAGAAGTCGGATGGAAGGGACTGCACAGTGGCCTTCCCAGAGGAGCAACCCAATATCCCTCCTGCTGAAAATGTCCCTCTCCTAATAAATTTGTTTATTATGGTTTTAATTCAAACTGCCCCTTCAGGGAAGAGGCCATATCTAATTCTCCCTGAAAATTTTAGGTACTGGCCCTAAAGGAAATAGGAAAAAACCACTACTGTCCCTGTGACTACCCCCGATGATGGGAAAGTGAGACCCCACGAGAACTGAACCCAAGTTTATGGGAAAAAGATATGGGAAATTTACCTGGGTTGAGGTTCCTTCCCCCACCCCTATGTGGCCTCCAAATAACATATTCAAAGATTAATGGCAACAGCTGGGTACAGAGAACAAATGATATTCTGTGGTGAGCCAGCCAGAGAACAACCTGGCAAGCTACAAAACAAATGAGAACAGCGCATCACCTAACTCCACATCAGAAAAATCTCCACTGTAGGTCTTACTGAAAATGGGTCTGAGACACACAGTCCATAAACTTTGTCCCTGCCTGCCAAAAAAAGTCGTGTTCTTTTAGAAAGAGCCTCCTTCTTTCCTACCAGAGATGAAGAATGGGAGTATATGTACAGAAGAATGAAGGCCCTACATAAAAATAAGAGAATAGTGACCTTTAGGTAGTCATCTGTGAAGAAACCAAGAGTCTGGCACCTACCTGATCTTAATTAAGATTTTCTGGCCACAATAACTAAGAACAAAGCTTACGCAGAAACAAGTTAACTGCTAAGACCTGCCACATGATGTAATCTCAGTCTCCAAACGCATGTCACCGTGCTGTGTGTCAATTAAATGATTAATATCTGTACTTTATGTAATCAAAGAGTATATGATCAAAGTGCTACTTGTCAGTAAAGGCCAGGCTCAGCTTTTGCTAGTGCCTGTGTCATTTATTTCCGTTAGTCACCGATGCCGTCCATCCTTCAGGGACTCCTGGACTCACTGGAGCTGGACTCCAGCAAAACTGTATTTCAATTATTGGCAGGATTTCTGTATAGATCAAGAGTTTAAACTAAAGTAATACAAATTAACAGACTACTGCGTAATGACTACTATAGGGAGTAAACTTTTAGTATTTTCCTTACAACAATAAAATAGCTATCCTCTTAAATTCCTTACCTGTGTGGCCCAGATATTATCAAGATCCTGCAAGGTAAGAGCCTTTTCTTTTGTCACAAAACGCAGAATCTTCTCTAGCTTTTCTACATACTGAGGCTGATGAAGACTATCTCGCAAAACTATGGATAAAATATTGTTCTGTTGTATCCATTCCTAAATATAATATAAAAATTTGTTTCATAACAGAAACTGAAAAGCTTTTATAAAACGCAAACTATGAGGATGGGGGAATTGAATAAATGTGTTAAAAGGTACGAACTTCCTGTTATAAGATAAATAAGTAGTGAGAATGTAAAGTACAGATTGCTCACTGTAGTTAACACTGCTGTATGAAATATTTGAAAATCTTTAATACAACAGATTCTTACACTTCTCTCATCACAAGGAAAAAACATTTTTCTCTTTTTGTATCTATGAGATAATGAATGTTATTAACTAAACTTGTGGTAATCATATGAAAATGTATGAAAATCAAACCGTCGCTGCACACCTTATGTTGAGTAACTAATATAGTGCTATTACGTCAAATACATCTCAATGAATAGAAAACTGAGTAATTCAGACTTCTAAGAAACATCAATGGAAATTCAAAAGCTCAAATTACATTTATGTTCATACATTATAACTAAAATATAGTTAACCCATGAACAACACGGATTTGAACTAACTGCATCCACTGATATGCAGATTTTTTTCAATTAACATGCTGAAAATATTCTAGAGACCTGTGATAATTTGAAAAAACACTTAAAGTATGTGTTAATCATAACCTAACATATGTGTTTGTTATTGAGAAGGGCTATTCAAAATTAAGTTCTGCAATCAAAAGCGAAATCCAGCATTATTCTAGGGACAACTATGTGTTTAAATGTTGTTTTAGAGAAAAGCATTCAATTTACAGTAATTACACAGAATTCTAATTTGCACATTAATGCTCCTATGATGTGCTATATTTTATAAATTATAAACCAATTTGATGTGCTTATTTTTTAATGCAAAAATAAATAAACATTACAATAAACTGTTACACAAAAGTTAATTTTTCAGATACAAACATGTCCCCATATTACTGCAGTAACATCTCAAACTATCTGTAGAGAACCATGTTGTATGTGAATCTGTCCTACGAGATTCTTTTGTAAAAATGCCACAACAATACAAATTGGTTAAAAATTGTCTGAACACTATTTTCTGTCAAGGACTAGCAGGCATTTTTGAGTAGTTCTTTGCCTGACATTCCACAAAGTGGGCAAACTGCATACATGTAACCCTGACCACCAACACTGAGTCAGAGCCTAGGTGTAGGTTATTGACTATTTTCTCAGTATCAACCGAGTTTCCTCAAAATGCTTTTTATGTTTGGTCATTTCCACCATTAAACTGAAGACTCCATTAAGGTAGAAATTATTCTTCATAGAGGCACCCACAAGGCTGGCATACAAGACACACGAGAAAGAAATTACTGAGTAACCTACTACCGTATGTTATACATTTTTCAACACCAACATGTATAATGATCTATATGGTAAATAATTTCCTTTCAATATCAAAATGTAAATGGTTTGAGAAGTTCTTAGTATTATATAAAACATTACTTCTTTAGTATAACCTCCAATTTAAAACTTCTAAATTGGCATATTACCATCATGCCAATTCATTCACCAGATTCCAGATTTAATCCCTATAAATATTACCTCTTATTTATTTAATATCTCACAAAACACTAAACTAGAAGAACAATGACCATCTGTACTTAGGATGATATAGTTACTGAAGACGCAGGGCATTACTGTATCACTTCAAACAAATCATTTTTTACTACTATTACAAGGTAAGTTTTAGGATATAATGGTCATGAATCAATCTTCCAATTTTAAAGTTTTTGTTATTGTTGCTCCTAGAATTAACTGGTACTAATTTTCCTTCAATAGATTCTTACTTATAAAAAAAGCAAAGGAGCTTACTGCCATTCTCTCAGCAGTCAGCCACTCTTCCTCCTCAGGATTACAATGTCGGCCACTGTAATATATCACACTAGATATGACCTTGTTAATTTCATCCAGGGCATTCATCTTTCCATTAAAAGAACATATCTCCAACTGTCTGCAAGAGAAATTTGGAAGAAGTATTACTATGAGAAATCAAGCAAATGATTATTTAAAGGGAGAGCATCTTACCTGAGTATCATTCTCAACCTAAAAATATCTAAATTTTTTACAGTTTCCTCTTCTCCTGGAATCCTTGAAGCTAAATTCCTCAGAGACTTAATAATCACTGAAAGGGCATCATTTTTGGTTTTATTCTTTGCTTCTTTTTTCAGTTCTTCATCAGTTAAATTTTCTAAAAACTGTGGAACTCTTTCTATAACTGGAATGAAGTACTTTTTCACTGTACGCTGACTGAGAAACTCACAGCACTGTCCAAATGGTCTAAATAAGGAAAAACACACAACTTTTGCAATATCCACAAGTTCAATGCTTAAATAAACATTAACTTACCAGTTAAAAATAAGAAGGAACTAGAAAACTGAGTCAGTTTTTAAAGCAGTAAAATCTTTATACTACAATGATTACTACTTTTAAAATAACTTACTTAATAAGAGCTGCAATTATTTGAACATTTAATGTTGCTCCACTAATAAAACGATCATGCAAAATCTGGAATCCATTTAATGTGCCAAATTTATTGATGAGGTCCACTAGCCAACCCTGTAATGCAGGTAATGATAAGTTAGTTCTTTCCATCAGAAAAAAATTTCAAACGTGCTATTGAAATGTGTTTGAAGTCAGTCAAAAAAAGGAAGTTCAGTAAACTGTTTGAAAGAATGTTTAAATAGAGTACAAAACAAACATATATTTTCAAAGATTTATTGTTTTCCTAATGTATTTTCTTTCTTTCCCTTAAGCCAGAAGCAACACAGGTTGCAAATACATAGTAGTTCATAGGGACACGGATACTATTTGTTATTTACCCTGTATATCTGCTGAAAAGAAATTAGGAAAGGGTGTTCAGTTGAACATGTTTCCATGTGTAAGAATGTAAGTGAATTTTAAAGGTATATAAAAATAAAAATCGAATACATAGGTGCCCCTAAAAGATGTTTTAAGTCTTATCTTCTAAAAAGCCAGGTTTTAGGAGGAAATAAAAAGAAAAAAAGGGAACATAAGCATTTTATTACCAATCTTAAGCAGAAATAATTTCCACCCTTAAAAACAAAAAAAATTGAAGGGAAGGAAGCCTTTATCTGAGAAAGGGGAAAAGGTGGTGAGAGAAGTTAGGCAAAAACCTCCCTGTAAAACCACATGTAACACAGAAATACAGCAAATAACAACTAATTCTGAAAAGAGAGATCAGAACAAAGACTGCAACTGATGGCCCTCCAACTGGGGAAAAAAAGGGGACCTTAAGGAAAGGTAAAGTAGCAAAGTTGTGATATGGCAGGATCCAAGCCCATCCCCCACCCCAGCTCACAGGTGGGAGGAAAAAAAAAATGGGGCGGGGAGTAGAAGCCCAGGACTGCTAAATATCCACCCCTGGAGATCTCTCCTGGGAGCGTGAACACACATCACAAGGAGCTCTGGAGATTTAGTGGGGTTGGAAAGCAAACAGAGGTGGAATACTTAGAGACACTGAGATTCTAGCCACTTGTGGAGAACAGGTACCCAAACAGACCACTCTGAAGCAAAAGAAAGGCAGGCACTTAGAAAGATGTCCCAACAGCGGGAGGGCTGCTAAAGGGGCAATGATTGCACAGAGCTTACTGTACAGGAGAAAGGAGAAGTGAACAAAATAGTCCCAGCACACTCAGCCCAGCAGGTTGGGGACTTTTAGGAGCTTCACCAGCTCCATCCGCCTGGCTGGCAATGCAGTGCTGAGGCCCCCACTCTGATACACAGCCTGATGCTCCTTCCTCTGGGCTTTGGTTTGCGAACCTGTAGCCCCTGCCGTCATGCCAGGCCAGCCGGAGGCCTTAACAGCTACAGGGGTATAACGCAAAGATGCTCCCAGAGTGCTCTTCCCACTGGCCCTGGCAGTGCAGGCAGGCACTGCAGCTGGGAAGCAGAAAAGAGCTCTTACCTCCCGGCAGGCACTGGCTTGATCACCTCAAGCCCGGCCAACACTCCAGATCCTGGGCAGCTCCACAGACTAGAGCTTCGGGACACTAGAGGACAGGGCATATACATAGTTTTTCTTCCCTATTATTTGTCAGAAATATGAAGTGGCAAAAGATCCTTGTACAAACCAAAATCCCGCAAACACCAGAAAGAGGGATAAATGAAACTGAAATCACGAATATTCTTGGTAAAGTTTTCAAAATAAAAATCATCAACATGCACACAGAGCTACAGAAAAATACTCAAGACCTCAGGCAACACGTCAAGGAAGACACAGAAACTTTGAAAAAATACAGTATCTGAAATCAAACATACAATGGGGTTGAAAAGAAGATCAGATGAGGCAGAGAAAATGGTAAATGAAATAGAAATCAGAGAACAGGAAAACAATGAATCCAAAAACAGAAAGAAGGGACCTCTCGGAATGAAAGAATACGAAGAGATCTGTGCGACCAATCAAGTAATATTCGCATTTCAGGGGTACCAAAAGAATAACTTTGAGGAAATAACTGCTTAAAAACTCTCCAGTCTGGGGAAGAACAGTCTCTCAGGCCATGGGAGTGCACAGATGTCCCAACCAAGGCACCCAAGGAAGACAACACCAAAGCATATAATTAAAATGGCAACGATCAAGAATAAGGACAGAGTATTAAACGCAGCCAGAGAGAGACAAAAGATCACATACAAAGGAAAATCCATCAGGCCATCATCAGGCTTCTCAATAGAAACTTTTCAGGCCAGAAGGGAATGGCATCGCATATTTAAGGCAATAAAACAGCCAAGCCTCTAACCAAGAATACTCTACCTGGCAAGATTATCATTTAAATTTGAAGCAGGGATCCAGCAATCTTTAGATTAGCAGAAGTTGAGGGAATGTACCTCCTACAAACCATCTCTACAGTGTATTTTGGAGGCACTGCTCTAGATGGAAGTACCGCTAAGGCTAAATAGCTGTTACCAGGGAAAATAAAACCACAGTAATGGCAGTAGATCATTAATTACTAAGCCAATGCAAAATTAAATCAACTGCCCACAAAGCTGGTCAAAGGTTACACACAGAGTGTACAGAATCCTAATACATAAAGTGTAGAGGAGGAAGAAAGAGAAGGGAGAAAAAGAAAAAGAACTTTTAGACTGTGTTTGTTATGGCATAATAAGCAAGTTAAGTTGTTAGACTGTTACATATTAAAGAGGCTACCCCTGAACCTTTGATAACCATGAATTTAAAGCCTGCAATGGCAAAGAGTACATACCTACTAATAATCACCGTAACTGTAAATGTTCTGAATGCACCAATCAATAGACACTAAGTCACTGAATAGAGAAAAAAAAAAAGACCTGTCTATATGCTGCCTACAAGAGACTCACTTCAAACTCAAAGCCATACAGACTGAAAGTGAAGGGATGGCAAAAGGTATTTCATGCAACGAATAGGGAGGAAAAAGCAGTAGTTGCAGTACTTGTATCAGACAAAATTGACTTCAAAACCAAGACCGTAGCAAGAGACAAAGAAGGTCATTACATAATGATAAAGGGGGCAGTCCAACAACAGGATGTAACCATGATAAACATCTATGCACCCATCGCAGGAGTATCTACGTATGTCAGACAAATACTAACAGAATTAAAGGTCCTGTGAAATAGAATGCAATGCATTCATTCTAGGAGACTTCAACACACCACTCACTCCAAGGGACAGATCAAGAAGTTTAACTGTCACTGTCTGCAGATGACATGACAGCGTACATAAAAAACCCTAAAAACTCTATTCCAAAACTTCTAGAATTAACTGAATTCAGCAAAGTTGCAGGATACAAAATTAATACACAGAAATCTGCTGCACTCCTGTGTACTACTAACAATGAACTAGCAGAAAAAGAAATCAGGAAATCAACTCCATTTACAGCAGCATCAATAAAATACCTAGGAATAAACCTAACCAAGGAGGTTAAAGACCTACACCCTGATAACTATAAGACACTCTTGAGAGAAATTAAACTTCTTTAAATAGCAGTAAATGGAAATGCATCCCATGCTCATGGATAAGAAGAATTAATATTGTCAAGATGGCCATCCTGCCTAAAGCAATCTCAGATTCAATGTAATCACCATCAAAATACCAACAGAATTCTTCAACAAATATAACAAACTAGTTCTAAAATTCACAGGGAACCACAAAAGACCCCAAATAGCCAAAAGAATCCTGAGGAGAAAGAATAAATTTGGGGGGAGGGATTACACTCCCCAATTTCAAGCTCTACTACAAAGCCACAGTAATTAAGACAATTTGGTACTGGCACAAGAACAGACCCATAGATCAATGGGACAGAATAGAGAGTCCACATATAAATCCACACATACATGCCCAATAAATAAATGATAAAGGAGCCTTTGATAGATAATAGGGAAATGGCAGCCTCTTCAACAACTGGTGTTGGCAAAACTGGAGAACTACATGTAGGAGGATGAAACCTGATTACTGTCTAACTCATACACAAAACTAATCTCAAAATGGATCAGAGACCTGGATATAAGTCATGAAACTATAACACTCATACAAGAAATCATAGGTAAAAATCTCTTGAATATACACATGACCAACTTTTTTCTGAGCACACCTCCTCAGGCAAGGGAAACAAAAGAAAAAATGAATAAATGGGACAACATATCAAACTAAAAAGTTTCTATACAGCAAAGGACACCATTAGTAGAAAAGGCAACCTACAGTACGGAGAGACTATATTCATAAATGTTTCATCCAATAAGGGACTAACACATTATTCACATGCTTCAACAACCAAAAAACAAATACCCTGATCAAAAAACTGGTTGAAGAACCAAGCTGGTACTTCACCAACAGGCACAAGAAAAAGATGCTCCACATCACTAAACATATGGGAAACGCTAATAAAAACCACAATGAGATATCACCTTACACCAATTAGAACGGGCACTCTCCAAAAGACAAGAAGTAACAAGTGTTGGCGATTATGTGGAAAAATGGGAACCTCCTTCACTCTTGGTGGAAATGTCAACAGGTGGTACAACTGTTGTGGGAAGCAATATGGGGATTCCTCAAGAAACAAACACTAGAAATAGTAATTCCGTGTGTAGGAAAGTACCCAAAGAAAACAAAATCTCTAATTTGAAGATATGTCACCTCTATGTTGATCGTGGCATTGTTTACAATAGTCAAGAAATGGAAGTAACCAAACTGTCCACCAACACATAAATGGGTAAGGAAGATGTGGCACATAAATATACACAATGGAATATTATTCAGCCATTAAGAAAAGTTCTGCCATTTGCAACAACACGGATAGACCTAGAGGGTATTATGTTAAGTGGAAAAGGCCAGGTGGAGAAAGACAAATTCCATACGATTTCATCATAATAATAAAGTAGAAGAGAATTAACAAAACCACAGTAGACTCACAGAAACTCAAAAGTGACTAGTGGTTACCATGGGGAAGGGGTTTGAATGGGTGGTTACAATGGGTGTGGGGGATAAAGTGCAAACAGAAAATTTCAATCATAATATAAGCTGGTCACAGGGACAATATAGTCAATGATTCGGTAACATCTTTCTATGTTGACCAATAGTAACTTCACCAGAGAGTGGGAGAGGCTTAATAATGTAGGGATTGCTGAATCACTGTGCTGTATATATCTGAAAGTGTATATTAACGTATATTAACGTATATTAAGTGTATATTAACGATACTTCAATAAAGAAAAAAAGAAAGCACTATGTTTTTTTGGGGGGGGAGGAACATAGTTTTATATAATAATAAAGAACAACTGAATCTTGCTTAGATACACAGAACACTTTGCCCAACAATGGGAGAACACACACTTTTATAAGGGCACACAGAACACTGTGTGGGAACAAGTCTTTTCAAAGGATTTAAATCATAGCCTATTTTCCCATCACAATACAATGGAGCTGGACATCAATTAATAGAAGAAAACCTGGAAAACCCAAAATAAATAGAGAACAACTCATCCAACTAGTGAAAAGAAGAATCAGTTGTAAGAGAAAAATTTATAGTTTAAAACATTTTTTATTTTTAAAGAAAGCTTGCAGTTTGACAACCTAACTTCTCCTAGGAAGCAAGAAAAAAATTATCCTATCCAACTAATCTCAAAACTAGTATTTTGGCAAGAAGACACTAGAACAAGGATAAACAAAACAGAGAAAGAAAAACAACAGAGAGAGAAAAAAATCAGTAAAATCAAGAACTGTTTCATAAAATTTACCTGTGAGATGAGAAGCCCTTAGGTCAGCTACAGGAAAGAGAAGAGAGCAAGACTCAAGTAACTAAAACTGTAAATGAAAGAGAAGACCCATCATAGATTTATAAGAAATATTAGTAATAATTATAAAAAATTTATGTCAACATATGGATAACCTAGATGAAATTGACACATTTCAAGAACAACCCACCTATGCTAAAACTGTATCAGGAACAGAAAATCTGAAAAGACCTATAATTAATAAGGCGATTGAATCAGCAAACAAAACCAGCAAAAGAAAATCAAGTACCAGATGGTTTCATTGTAGAGTTCTACCAAATATTAAAGAACATATACACCAATCCTCAATCTTTCCAAAAGCAGAAGAGGAAGGAACATGTCCAAACTCACTTTAAGAGGCCAGCATTTCTCTAGTACCAAAGACAAATGGAAACTAAAGACTGTATCTATGCTGAATATTTGATGTAAAAATCCCTCAACAATATACTGGCAACCAAACTCATCAGCAAAGTAAGTATACACACAAGTACGTGGGATATATGTCCACTGGGATGCCAGGTTTCAATTTAAAAAAATCAAATTAATATACCACATTAACAGAATAAAGGAAAGAAAATTTGATATGATCATCTCAACTGATGCAGAAAAAGGACTGGGCAAAATTCAACAACCTAACATAATAAAAAACAAGAATAAAAAGAATCTACCTTGACACAATTAAGGGCACCTCACAAACCCACAGCCAACATCAAAGTCAATGATTAAAAAATTGAAAACTTTCCCTTGAAGATCAGAATTAAGACAAAGATGCTTGCATTAACCCAATCTATTCACACTACTGAAGTGTTAAGCAGAGAATATTAGGAAGGAAAAAGAAAGGAGAGGTTTCTAAACACAGAGAACAGTGTTTTTGGTATTCATTAGCACGCACACACACTAAAGTTATGTTCTGCTTTCTGTTTCTACTGTTGGTTTACATTTTTCCATGTGTTTAAAATATTTAACCAAAATGAGTATAAAAATAAAATAGACTTTACTATTAAAACTTCAGTAGCATGATAAATTAAGCCAGCAAAACAGTAGAAGGAATGTACATAGAACCAGGAGCCTTTTCCATAGCCTGGTCTGCTACTCAGTGCTTCTGGCTCGTTTTTTAGTTTGGTCTGTACCCTTGGTTCCCGTTTTCTTAAGCCTTGCTTCCATGAAATTAATTATCCTTTGGGTTAATAACAGACTGAGATTATTTACTTGACCCAAGACTAAGATCTTGATCAGCACTAAGGGTTTCTAATAAAAAAATCAAAATAACAATAGTATGTAATGAAAGCAAAGAATAAAATTTAAAAATCTGTTTACAGTCTGTAAATAAATCTGCTTCCTGCTGTTAAATATATATGTACAAACAACTGATGCTCCTTATTTGCAGTAATTATATTCTCTAAAGTCACTCTAAACACAGAAGGAACAAATACTGAATCACTGCGTCTAGGTGAAATACAAAGTTAGATCCCAACAAACATATTCAACAACCAATCAACACATACTAATCTTTGTTCAGGTAGGAGTTACAGTGGTAGTGGCCAGGAGTTCATCGTTAATGAATGAACAATACTTACATAATGTGTCTGTAAACAGAAACCTACATAAAACAGCGTTATGTGCTTATCGTGTTAAAAGATGGTTCATGTCACTAAAGTTTTTAGACAAAGTCATTTTACTATTTAATTCTGAGAACAAACCAACATACTTTTGGTGATCGTGGATCTGAGGAATGAGCAAACAGTTCGTCTTCAGGCAACTGAGCACCTGGGGAAACTGATTCACTTAGACGTGTACCGTTGTAGACATGGAATTTGCAATGAGGATTTAAGGCCATGGAGAGAAGTTCCAGAAGTGGAAACGAGTCTTGGGACAACTTGGTCACACAAAGTTCCACTAGGCGATGAGCATTGTTAATAATACACCTCTGTTACGTTAAGGGGAGGAAGGTGAGTTAGAAAGAAAAAACAATCCAATTTCCTAAACAAAAACATTTCAATTCTTGTTAGTAATGATCTGTCTCCACGTTTCTATCCTGGTAGCCTGAATTCTGCTTCATTTATTTCACAGATATTGTGATCAAACTGATGTATCTTTGAAAGTAAGTATTTACTTATTTCACAGTTGTATTACACCTAATTTCAAAAGCTATCTAAGAATGGCTGCAATGAAGCAGACTTTACTGGATGTCTATTTCAGTCTTATGTCTACAGGACACATGCAAATCACCATTCTCTTCTCTTGAAATTTGTACCATGGAGACAGTTCATTCTAAAATTTAAACATTGAAAGTAGTCAATTATCCCAAATTGGGAGATACGTCATCCAAACCTCAAAAGTCACAGATCACGTCCAAAGCCGTCTATCACTTACCAAATCGGAAATGTTGGGTTTTATATGCCATTGTCATTTGTAGGAAAGGTCCCATTTACATTTTCTAATGCTGCAGTCCACAAACAAGTGGAAGTTTGCTTCGTAACTTTTGACTAATTCCACTTTATAAATCAGGACCAGAGGTTTGGAGTAATTACAGAAATTCAATGATTCTCACAGTACTTTTGTTTGTTTGTTTTCAAAATCTTTGCAATATGAAGGTATCACAGGATCAATGCATTACTTTTGTCCCAGACCAAAGAAATTTCCTTGAGAGTACTTGTATTTTCTACAGCCCGTCACTTGAAAATACTACCAATCTGAGAACATTTTAAGTTCTGTTTTGATTTTTTTTTATCATTAAATCTGTAGTCTGAATTCAGATCAGAAACTTTGGGGAGTACTAGTTTTCCAAGGAAAACTTTCCTTTTCTACAAACTGACAAGGACAAGGTTGCCAAGATTCTCTGTCATTCATGCTGTGTTTATTTACATACTGCATTGCAATGAAATCATTTCCTTTGGTACCTCAGCTATACTGAAGTCTTCTATTATATTCCCCATCTTGGGAATGTTTCTTACCACTACATAAAACTGCATACTTCCACAATCAATAACCTGATACATTAGAAGATATACTCTGTTTTGCATAAGGTCACAGGAACTTGGGATTCAGGTGACAGCATTAAAATGAGGTTTCATAACTTCAAATCTCATGCTCACTCTAAAATACAGCTCTCAAAGGCCTTCAATTTTGTCAAACGTTATCAAAGGACTTAAGAGTAATGCTTTCCAGACACAAATCCACATGGATCACCATGTAAATCTTTGTCTCCAACATAATTAAAAAGACTCACATGAACTTCAAACTTCCAGTCACTCACTGTCTCATCCATAAGGATTTTAGTGAAAGATACTGTCAGTCCATCTCGGAAAAAACGTTGACATGCTTCGCTTTTAACATCAAGACCTAAGACAAGATGGAAAAATTACAATACACTTAATGTGAAGACAACATTTCTCTGACCAATTGTATAATTAAAGATAATACATTGTTAAAAATTGTTTCAGGTTTCCAACACACATACAGCACAGTAGATTTTGAAACAAGAAGACGCATTATCATAAAGGGCTAAAGGGTAATTTATTTACACTGAAAATGTGGAATTCAGAAAAATGTAATACTATATCCAGTGAATTTTAGAAACACTGAGTTGTATGAATCTATGTCAAATCCGGTAATATAATGATTAACCGATATGCTTCGAAACATGATACTGGACTTTAAACACAACAATTACTACACAGAATCAAACATATCACAGCATTTTACTCACTGAAATAAAAGCTTTGTATAAGTGACTTTAAAAAATTCATCTTGTTGTAAATTATCTGATTATTAAAGTATTTTAAAGAATCTGGTCTTGCTTTCCTAAATAAGTCCTTTCACTTGGCACCTAAGCATCTTTACTTCTTTTTAATTTCATCTGATTTAAGGAAAGTAGTACACTCATATGTCTTCATCTAAAAAAAAACCTTCTTATCTCCTCAAAAAAACCCAGGAAATATCAAATTTGCATAAAAAAGTATATTTTGGTTTTGTTTATATAGTTATTGATATGTCACTTAAACCCAGGACTTCTGCCTCACAGTAACCATGATTACAAAAAAATAAATAAATAAGGGAATAATCCTCTGCATATTCTGAATGCAATTCTAGCAAAGTAGCATTTTAATGTTTGTTCATCTTGTACTGTTAGGACCTAGAACACGCTAAATACCTAAACCCTTCAATTAAGGAATAAATGCTCAAACTAACAAAAGAAATTTGAGTGTTGAGAAACATATAATCAGAAAAAATATTTTAATAGGTAAATAAAAGGTAAACACTCTTTAGATGATGGTAGGATAATTACTGTTAAATAAAACTATTACCTTGGCCAAAGAGTAAGACAGACTTCACAGGAAACCAAAGATAGATGTTAAAAACTGACTAAGGACACTGACAATACATGTACCTGTGGCTACTCCACTTCCATTCATTTTTAAATGGCCCAGAAAATGCTTCAGCCCTTTCTTTAAGCCTTCAAATCTTTAACCAAATACTATTATCAAAATTAATGATTTGCAAGAATTCAGCTGAACCTAACATTAGAACAAGTCATTTAAAGATTAAAGTCATTTAAAGAGATATATATATATAGATATATATATCTATATATAGATATATATATCTAGATATAATAGAATATATCTATTCCAATATAAAAGTTCATTCTTGGTAGCAGTAATACTAGATTTTCTTTATTGGTTGCTAAACAAGAACAAAACCCCAAAACAAAACTAAAAAATTCATTTTCAAAACTTTTCTCTCTTCCAGAAAAAAAGTTTTTAACATCAAAATTGTTAGTCTATTATAAAAATGATACTAATGAAACACCAATTTCCATTTAAATATAACAGATGGGGTTTCTATTAGCATGCACTTTGATTCATGACTTTCCAGTCAATCATTCAAATGTCAAGTTTAAATGCTTTGTCTGAAATTTTTGCTAATTAGTTTTTCTCAATTACAAATGACTTAAGTACAAAAAAACAGTTAATAATGTCAAGTCATATGGTCATATAGTATTTTTTAATTTGTAAAATATATACTTGAATGTATACTATTTACACTATTTCATGCAACAGATTTTCAAAGTCTTTTATATTTAAAAAATGTTTTTAACTTTTAAGTAACTACCCCTTTGAAAATACAATGACACAATAGATCCTATCCGTAGGATTATGAATATACATACAAAATTCTGCATAACATTTTAAAGGACTCAGGTGTCATTAAGGGCTGTCCAAAGGTTTCTATGAGTCTTTGCTCTACATATTATAAAGTCCTTCCAGGAAGTTTAGTGAGAAAGTGCAGTCTAAGAAGACACAAGAATTGGGTAACAGAGAAAAACAAAGCTATCAAGAACAATGTGGAAGTATACACACTTGAATACATTACGGATCACACAGTAAAATATAAACTCACCTTTCTTACTAAGATCAATAGCAGCTTCTAAAAGCACTTCTAATTCCCCTTTGGGCCAAACTGGAACCATCCAACTAGGCATAAGAATTTTTATGAAATGAAAAGATGCCATATTCATTGTGCACAAAATGAAATACTATAAACAACTTACATACTACAATTACTTTTGCTAGGAAAGTATGTAAAAATCTCTGATAATATATATTCACTATAAAAGTAAAAAACCTTCTTAAATCTGCTTTGTGAACCTAAGGTATTTATTGAACCCACATATAATTTTAATACAACAATAAGGGAAGACTTCATTTAAGAACTTTCATAGACAACTAAAACTAATCAAAAACCAATTAGATGTAAACCCATTGTTAGAAAGAAAGTGTTCCTCTGAGGTTGTTTTACTGGTAAGGCACAACACAATGACCCTTTTTTCTTGTGATTATCTTCAGAAACACAAAAGAGAGAGACAAATGGCTGATTTCTCCCTCAAAAATCACCTTTATAGAACAGTTAACAATTTTTCTTACAGATTACATGATTTCTAGAGTCCCAAGCACTTATGGCCTTGTAAGTACACCCCTAGATCAAAAAGCAACGCAGAAGCCAGTATTTTCCCTAGCTTCATGAAAATGTCAGGCATCTAGGAATGTACCCGAAATTAACCCACTATCCCAGAAAGAACTTCCTTCCATCTGTCCCTTAATTATTTACTAAAGGACAGCAGAAATCCCAAATACTGTATTTGTGTTACTGGCTGAGATGATGTTTTCCCCAGGAACATATCTTGGAGGAGACAAAGAATGGAGCCAGCAGGGAAAAGAGTATGGAGCAGCAACGAGCAAAGCTCTTTCAATGAGTAAACAGAACATTCCTGCTACTCAGGACAGTCTTCAAGGGAGGATGATGTTAGTGCTGTAGTGGCTGTGGTTTTATACTGCCTCCTGAGAGGAGAACTTCCCCCCTCCCTGGACCAAACAAAACATTGAAATAATGACATTACAACTCATTCTTGATTGGCTGAAAGTACGATGCTTTATTAGTACAGGGCAAATCAATTAGAGTTGAGGTCCATGTATCTAAGTGTACTTCTGAATGGCTGGCTGAGTTGGACTGGAGCTTTCTGCAATTTACAAGGGCCCTGAAGCTTCTTGAAACTTAAAAAGGCCTTGAACTGACTGGGGTCCTGAATTCTTATCTGCCTGCATCCCTTTATCACCCGCATCATTTTGATAAAAAAATACTTATTACAAGCCATCTGCTAGATATAAATTGGTACATTTTTTTGTTCTTTTCAGTTACACTAAAAAGCATCTTTATTTTCCTGGCATTAGGAATTTTTTGTAACTCAGTTCTAATCAGAAGTAAACTCTTATGAACAAATCAGCAACCACCAGACAAAATAAAAGAAAAATAAACTGTTGAAATATCTCTGCTGTTTAAAATGGACAATATAAGGAAAGTCATCTAGCAACTCAAGCAATCTATGTGTATCAAGAAGAAACACATTTCATAAATGCTTAAAAGGAAATTCCTGTCTGTACTTCTAAGCCAGAAACATACCAACTAAAATATTAAAGAACATTTTCAAGCTTTATTCATTATTACCCAGTTGTTAAAAACCCATACAAATGCATGCACTAAGACCAATAAATTATGAGGTACTTGGTAATGACTAAAATGTTAAGGCTATTTAATGGACAGTAAGACTATTTTGACACTGCAGTCCACTCTTTTTCTCTTCCAGTACCAGTTAAAATGCTGGTCGTAGTTTGTTCTTCCCGTCAAATTTACCTGTTGATCATGTCATCCAACTCTGCCAGGTCAGTATGTGGAAATGCAGGTTCTTTATCTTCATGCTGTGGTGGAGCATCACCTTGACCCTGTTCATCTGGAGGAGTTGCTGAGGAATTCTCATTGGAGGAATCAGATGATAATATCTTAAAAATTAAATATTCCGGACTTAAGTCTATAACATATGTACGTTTCTCGATTCAGATACCAACACAGTTAAGTGAAAATATTACAAATCTATAACTGTCTGTATGTAGCTGTAAATATTTAATAAGGTGGGATCAGAATACTTAAGATTTTGGCCAATCTGTGATTATTTTTTCACATTTTTATACTTGTGATTTAAGAATCTTCTAAAAAATAATGGCCTAATCATACTGCATGAATTTAAGTAAGTTGAAATTAGAGAACATTAGTTTTTACAATGTTTAGTACAAATAAAAGCTGTAATGAACCTTTTTAAAACTGAATCATTGTTGACAGGCAATGAAACTTCTTAACCACAAATATTTACACAAAACTTTGGAAATGATGCATGAATTTCTGAGGCTAAACCGTAAGAATAACCATGCCTTCTTTCTCCTTAGAGAAATCTTTCTGGAAGAAATGGAGTTCCATGCCTGAGAGATTCTAAAGAAACCCTACTCACGGGCCCATGTGGTGAGGAAGTGACATTCCTGCTATGTGAGTGAGCAATTGTGGAAATGTATTCCCCAACGCCAGAGTCAAGCCATCGGAGTACTGTAACCGTGGCTGACATGCTAACCACAACATAAGAGACACTCTGCCTGAACCACTCAAAAGTCACTCCTACATTCTTATTGAACAGTAACTGTGAAGTAATTGTTATATCACACAGTAACAACCTAAGTTACTTTATTGTTAAGTGACAAAACTTGCTTAATAGGTTACATAAAACATGTTATCATTCCTAAAGTAATAACTACAAGCATTAACAAATATATACCTAAAGAGTACAAAGGTAAAGAAACAACTATTTCATAATCCAAGAGTTCAAAAAAAAATGAAATCAAGAGGACAGATAAACCCCACACATCAGTATTCAAAAGAAAACAGGGAACGGATGAGCCAACATGGAGGCTTGAGAAGGGCAATGGAAATCTCCTCCCAAAACCATGTATATATTTGAAAATAGAACAAATACAACTATGCCTAAAAGAGAGACCAGAAGACATAGTACAACAGGCAGACAACATCTACATGTGTAAGAACTCAGCATCTCACGAAAAGGTAAGCTACAAAGCCACAACCCAGCAGGACCTGAGCACTCCCCGAGTCCAGCTCACTGGCAGGAGGAAAGGAGTCACAGTGGGGAGGAAGTGGAAGCACAGGACTGCTAAATAACCAGCCCTAGTAATACGCACTGGGAGAAAAGACACACATGGCATGGTGTGCTGGATATTAGGGAAATGGAAAAATAAAACCTGTGAGCATGTCCCCACAGCCAGCTCCTCTAGGACAAAAGAAAAGCAAGTACTTTTTGAAAGTCTTAAAGGGAGAAGGGCTTAACCTCTGGACGGAAGCATACTGGCACACTAAGCCCAGCAGGCTGGGAATCCTAAGGACCTTCATATGCCCTAACCCCCTTGGTGGCAATGCAGCTCTGAAGCCCCTCATGGCAATAAGCAGCCTGCCATTTGTTCTCCCCAGCTGGCGGTGCCCAAACACAGCAGCTGAGCAGGCTGAGAGCAGTCCCACCCACAGCAAGAGCCCAGATTCTCCTCCCAGCACGCAGTTAACCGAGCCACAGAAAGAGGCTGCCGCCAGTGTGCACCTACCCGGCACACACAGAGCAAACGAGAACAAGGTTCAGAAAGCACGAAGGGGTGCCGATCGTGCAGGAGAGCACACCCAGTACACCTGCGACTCCCACAGGGCTCTGGGCTACCCCGAGGGCTGCCCCACAAGGAGTCGTGAAGGACATTAACCGAGAGGCTGCTCCCAGTGTGCGGGTAACCTACACAGTCAATGCAGAAGGGCAAGGCGAACAGCAAGCAGGAACGGACTCTGTTCCCCCACCTGACATATGCGCTACCAGCCTACGACTAACCCAAGCACCATGAAAAGGAGGAAGAATCTGGTACAGTCAAGAATCACCCAGACAACCACTGAGAGAGGGCCTGGGGAGATATGTATCACCAATATTCCTGAAAAAGAATTCAAAATAAAGGTGATAACCGTACTGATGGACCTGCAGAGAAATATGCAACAGCTAAGGGATGAAGTCCGGAGGGAGATTACAGAAATGAAACAATCCCTGGAATGACTGAAGAGCAGACTGGATGAGGTGCAGAGACTGCTAATGGAATAGAAATCAGGGAACAGGAATACAGAGAAGCTGAGGCAGAATGAGATAAAAGGATCTCCAGAAATGAAAAACTATTAAGAAAAATGTGTGACCAATCCAAATGGAACAATATTCCCATTGTAGGGGTACCAGAAGAAGAAGAGAGAGAAAAGGGGATAGAAACTGTCTTTGAAGAAATAACTGCTGAAAACTTCACCAAACTGGGGGAGGAAATAGTCTCTCAGACCATGGAAGCCCACAGAACTCCCAACACAAGGGACAAAAGGAGGACAACAACAAGACATATCATAATTAAAATGACAAAGATCAAAGACAAGGACAGAGTATTAAAGGCAGCCAGAGAGAGAAAAGGTCATCTACAAAGGAAAACCCATCAGGCTATCATCACACTTCTCAACAGAAACCTTACAGGTCAGAAGGGAATGGCATGGTATATGCAACACAATGAAACAGAAGGGCCATGAACCAAGAATACTGTATCCAGCATGACTGTCATTTAAGTATGAAGGAGAGATTAAATAATACCCAGACAAGCAAACGTTGAGGGAATTTGCTTCAAACAAACCACCTTTACAGGACATTTTAAAGGCAATGCTCTAGATGGAAGCACTCATAAAGCTAAACAGATGTCACCAGAGAAAATAAAATCACACGAAAAATCAGACCAACCAAATACTAACTACAGGAAAAAAATAAAATCAACTCCTCACAAAAGCAGTTAAAGGAAACACAGAAGAGTACAGATTAAAACACCTAACATATAAAGAATGGAGAAGGAACAATAAGAAGGGAGAGATCGATTAAGGAATCATTACACTGTGTTTACAATAGCTTAATAAGTGAGTTAAGTTAGACGGTTAGATAGTAAAGAAGATACACTTGAACACTGGCTAACCACACATAGAAGGCCTGCAATGGCAGTAAGAACATATTTTTGGATAATGACCCTAAAGGTAAATGGACTGGACGGACCAATCAAAAGACACAGAGCAATAACAGAATGCATAAAATAGCAACACCCATCTATATGCCGCTCAAAGAGACTCACCTCAAAACCAAACACATACATGGACAGAAAGTGAAGGGATGGAAAAAGATACTTCATGCAAACAACACGGAGAGAAAAGCTGGTGATGCAGTACTTGTAAAAGACAAAATAGATTTCAAAACAAAGAAAGTAACAAGAGACAAAGAAGCACATTTCATAATGAAAAAAGGGGTCAGTCTAACAACAGGATACAACCATTACAAATATATATGCACCCAATACCAGAGAGCCGACATAGAGGAAACAAACAGTAACAGAACTTAAGGAGGAAATAGAATGCAATGCACTCAATCTAGGAGACTTCAACACACCACTCTCTTCAAAGGGCAGATCTACAAGACAGAAAATGCGTAACGACACACAGGCACTGAACAACACACTAGAACAGACAGACCTAACAGACATCTGCAGAACAGTACACCCAAAAGCAGCAGGATACACATTCTTCTCAAGTGCACATGGAACATTTTCCATAAGACTACTTACTAGGCCACAAAAAGAGCCTCAGTAAATTCCTAAAGATTGAAATTCTACCAGCCAACTTCTCAGATGACAAAGCTATAGCTAAGACCAGAAATAAACCTTAAAAAGAAAACAAACACACATGGACGCATGACAACATGCTTCTAAATAATTAATGGATTAACGACCAAATTAAAACAGATCAAGCAATACATGGAGACAAATGGCAAACACAGCACAAAGCCCCAACTTCTGAGAGACAAAGTGAAGGCAGTATTAAGAGGAAAGTGTATAGTAAACCAGGCCTATTTAAAGCAGGAAGAACAATCCCAAATGAATAGTCTAAAGGAACAATTACTGAAATTGGAAAAAGGAGAACGAATGAGGCCGAAAGTCAGCAGAAGGAGGTACACAGAAAAGATCAGAGAAGAAATAAATAAAATAGAGGGAATAAAACAATAGAAAAAATAAATGAAAGCAAGAGCTGGTTCCTTTAGAAAATAAACAAAATAGAAAAACCCCTAGCCAGACTTATTAAGATAAAAAGAGAATCTATACACATCAACAGAATCATAAACGAGAATGGAAAAGTCATGACGGACCCCCCAGAAATACAAAAAATTATTAGACAATACAATGAAAATCTATACGATAACAAGTTGGAGAAACTGGAAGAAATGGACAACATCCTGGAAAAGTACAACCTTCCAAGACTGACCAAGGAAGAAACAGATCATCTAAACAGACCAATTAACAGCAAAGAAATTGAATTGGTAATCAAAAAACGACTCAACAACAAAACACCCGGGCCAGATGGATTTACCCGTGAATTTTATCAGACACATGGAGAAGACATAATACCCATTCTCCACAAAGTTTTCCAAAAAATAGAAGAGGGACGCACTACTTCCAAACTCATTCTATGAAGTCAGCCAGCATCACTCAAACACCAAAACCAGGCAAAGACCCGACCATAAAAGAAAATTACAGACCAATAGCCATGATGAATATAGATTCAAAAATACTCCCCAAAATATTAGCAATTCAAATTCAAAAATACATCAAGAGGATCGTACACCATGATCTAGTGGGATTCATCTCAGGGATGCAAGGATGGTACAACATTGCAAATCTATCAACATCATTCACCACATTAACAAAAAGGACAAATCCACATAAACATCTCCACACACTGATTCACTCATGATAAATATTCACAACAAAATGGATATAGAGGCCAAGTACCTCAACATAACAGACGCCATATATGACAAGCCCACAGCCAACACTGTACTTAACAGCGAGAAGCTGAACGATTTCCTCTAAGATCGGGAACAAGACAGGGAAGCCCACTCTCCCCACTGCTATTCAACGTCGTACTGGGAGGTCCTAGCCACAGCAATCAGATAAAACAAAGAAATAAAACGCATCCAGATGGGTAAAGAAGAAGTCAAACTGTCACTATTTGCAGACGACATATTATACATAAAAAACCCTTAAGGCTCCACTCCAAAACTACAACTAATATCTGAATTCAGCAAAGTTGCAGGATACAAAACTAATACACAGAAACCTGCTGCTTTCCTATGCTCTAATGACAAACCACCAGAAGAAATCAGGAAAACAATTCTATTCACAATTACATCAAAATATTAAAATACCTAGGAATAAACCTAACCAAAGCAATCCTGCAAAGGAAGAATGAGTGTGGGAGATCTTGCTTTCCAACTTCACGCTCTACTACAAAGCCACAGTACACAAGACAAAGTGGTACTGGCATAAGAGCAGACCAGTGGAACAGAACAGAGAGTCCAGCTATTAACTCAAACATGTATGGTCAACTACTATACGATAAAGGAGCCATGGACATACAATGGGGAAATGACGGCCTCTTCAACAGCTGGTGTTGGCACAGCTGGTGTTGGCAAAAATGGACAGCTAAATGTAAGACAACTAATTGGATCATTGTCTAACCCCATACACAGAAGTAAATTCAGAATGGATCAAACACCTGAATGTAAGCCATGAAACCATAAACCTCTTAGAAACAAACATAGGCAAAAATCTATATAAACATGAGCAACTTCTTCATGAACGTATCTCCCCGGGCACGGGAAACAAAAGCAAAAATGAATAAGTGACACTAAATCAAGCTGAAAAGCTTCTATACAGGAAAGGACACCACCAACAGAACAAAAAGGCATCCTACAGCATCGGAGAATATATTCATAAATGACCTATCTGACAAGGTAAGGTTACCATCCAAAATATGTAAAGAACTCACACACGTCAACACCCAAAAAGCAAATAGACCAATTAAAAGATGGGTGGAGGATATGAACAGACAATTCTCCAAAGAGGAGATTCAGATGGCCAACAGGCACATGAAGAGATGGTCCACATTGCTAATCATCAGAGTTACGCAAATTCAAAACACAATGAGCGATCACCTTACACCAGTTAGGATGGCCAACATCCAAAAGACAGACAACCACAAATCCTGGTGAGGATGTGGAGAAAGGTGAACCCTCCCACACTGCTGGTGGGAATGTAAATTAGTTGAAACATGGTGGTAAGTAGTATGGACGTTCCTCAAAAAACTAAAAATAGAAATACCAGTTGACCTAGGAAGTCCACTGCTAGGAATTTACCCAAAGAAAACAACTTTGCAGATTCAAAAAGACATGTGCACCCCTATATTTATTGCAGCACTATTGACAATAGCCAAGATAAAGATGCAACCTAACCTAAGTGTCCATCAGTAGAGGGAATGGATACATATACACGATGGAATATTTTTCAGCCGTTAAGAAGAAAACAAATCCTACCATTTGCAGCATCATGGATGGAGCTACAGGGTATTATGCTCAGCTCAGTGAAATAAACTAGGTGGAGAAAGACCAGTACAAAATCATTTCACTTATCTGTGGAGCATAAGAACAAAGCAAAAACTGAAGAAACAAAACAGCGGCAGACTCACAGAACCAAAGAATGGACTAACATTTATCAAAGGGAAAGGGGCTCGGGAGGGCGGGTGGGGAGGGATGCATATGGGGATTAAGGGGCATTATGATTAGCACACATAAATAGGGGTGGCACGGAGAAGGTAGTATAGCACAGAGAAAACACATAGTGCCTCTACTTACAGCATCTTACTACCCTGATGGAACAGTGACTCTAGTGGGGTATGTGCTGGGGACTTGATAATACGGGGAATGTAGTAACCACAATGTTCCTCATGTGAAACCTGAGCACAAGGTTGTGTAGCAATGATACTTAATTTTTTTTAAATGCCCAAGAACTCTAGGCCAACTATAAAACATATGGTCAGGATGCAAAGAGAAGAAGAGACAATACTGGAAGTAGATAGAACTGAGAATTCCTCCCAAATTAATGGCAGACACCAAAGCACAGTTCCAGGAAGCTTACAGAACACCAAGCAAGGTAGATGTCAAAAAACGACATTTAGGCATCATATTCAAACTGCAGGGAAGTGGGATAAAAGCACAGGACCTATCAAGAAGCAAGGGTAGCAATTATAGCAGACTTTTCCTCAGAAACCACACAAACAAGAAAATGCAACAGGGCTGAGAGAAAATCACAACCAATTCAGAATTCCCTATCCTGAAAACTTATACTTCAAAGGGAAGTGTATTATATACTATACACAAGCAAAAATTGAGGTAATTTTTTTGTCAGTAGATCTGCCTTGCAAAAAAAAGTTCTTCAGATATAAGAAAAATTATGTAGGTCAGGACTTGAACTTTTATCCAGAAAGGAAAAGCATTAGATGTATGATTTTACTTATTTGTGAATTCTTAAGACAAAAAAAGAACAGTAGATTTATAGACACTAAGAAGTGATTTGAGATTACCATGGGGTAGGGGTTGGGGCAGGTGAGTGGGAAAATGAGGGGGATAATACTCAATCATAATATAAGTTGGTCACGGGTGGAAGTGCAGCATGGAGAATGTAGTCAGTGATTCTGTAACAACTTTCTGTGTTGACACATAGTAACCACACTTAGTGCAGTTAGGATTTAATATGTGGGTACCTGAACTACTGTGTTGTATACCTGAAACAAATATGAGGTTATGTATCAACTTTATTTCAGTAAAATATATGATATATGTTTTATATATATATAAAATACATACTAAATAAATATATATAGAGAGAAATATATATATGGTTCCAAAGGCATCTATGTATGTATACATACACACTACACAACTTCATGGGTAGCATATAACAACAAATTATTCCAAACTTCCTTCCTTTGCTCCTTTCTATCATTCCTGTCACTTCTTTCATTTACCTGTAAACTATAACCAGCTTTTATGTATATGCAATACTATAACCACTGCTTTTGTTATTTTGTACAAATTGTTCACTTAGGAGTAGGAAAAATCACTGTATGCATCTTACAAGCTCAAACTATATCTAGCATATATTTCTAGCTGAAATTGACAGAGCAAAAAAAAGGTAAAATGGCATAATCCCAGGTAGAAATTAACAGACTTCTCAACTCGTAGGAAAACCAGCTGACCAACAAAACAACAAAGAAAAGGCTATACAGAACATCGAAAGAGCATAATGAGCAAACTGGAAGTAATGGACGTGTATAATGAACACTAAAGCATAGAGTATAGCATTAACAGTACTTGTGAAGTACTCATAGAATTGAAATGGACCACATGCCAGGGAACACACAAAGCCTCAATAAACCCCCCAAGCAGTGACATCATTGAGAACATACTCTCTACACACAGAGGAATCAAGCTACAAAAAATAACGAGAAGTTAATGAGAAAACCTCTAAATACTTGAAAATGAAGCAGCATGTTTCTAAAACTATTCTCACATCAAACCACCACAAAAAATCTTAAAACATGCTTAGTGAATTACAGTAGGTGTCAATACATCTAAAATCATGGGAATGAGTTTCAGAAAATTTATAGTCTAAGAACGGCATGTTTCAGAAAACAGAAGAACTGAAAGACAAGTTGACAGTAACTATATAAATTTCCATATTAAGAAATCAGAAAAGGACCAGTAAAGTAAACCCAAAGAAAACAAGATGAACAAATGAAAATAACAATATATACAAATGGGGCAAAAAACAAAACCCAATGCTTTGCAAAATTTTACTTTACAGTTTAATGAAAGGCAGTAAAACTAGGCAAGAGAAAGGAAATACAATTACCAACATCAGAAATAAAAAATGAAAAAATGTTTAGACTTTTACAAATACTTTTCCACTTATGACAAATTATTTCCAGACAAAAGACAATTCTTTGAATGTAGACCAGCACAAACCTTTGATATTAAAGTATGTCAAGCTTTCAATAAACATTACTTCATTTACTCTCATTTCAAAGAAGGAAAATGAAGGATTGGAAACATTACTTAACTGCACTATAAGGTTAACGTGGTTCAAAGATGGGGTTTGAACAACAACTGCTTAGAGCCTACACTTATCACTAAAGGGTAAAATGACTGACTTAGTTAATGCCTTTGCCCTTAGATATACACAGGACCTTACATACAAAAAAATATATAAGTATATTCTAAAGCATATATAATAGCATTCCTATTACTAAATATCAGCAACTTTTCTTAAAGTTTAATTTAAAATAATAGCTTTTACGATTTCTTTACAAATTATTCAGTACAGATGGCACTGCTTAGCTTTCCATAGTGCCCAGAACAATGTAGCCTAAACATCCTACCTGATTCTGTTGAAAGGGGGGCTGAGACTGCCCATCAGGAGCCTGGCCATGGCTGTCACTCCCTCCTCCAGGATGTCCATGAGGGGTGGCGGTCATACTTGTCGGAGGACAGATCTTTGCTATTTTGTCTCTTTACGTAGTTGTTGTAAGAGAAGAATTTGTAGTCCACTTATAGGAGATAAGTCCCAGCTGTATGTCAGCTTTAAAAAACTCCAATTCAATGACAGACCGCTCACACAGACGATCTCATGACCTAAAAGTAGAAGGAAAGAAGGTATACTTGTTTTAACCATCAAGAAGGTAAATAATGAATCATTCTAATTTTAATGTGTAGTTAATAGCAGTCTTTACAGTCAGTAACAGATGACTATAAAAATGAAATCTAAATTGAAAAGGCAAAATTTTAGTACTATTACTCAACTTAATAGTCACATCATTGTACCAGCACTTACAACATAATAAACAAGAAAACATAAAAACTACACAGAGGGGAGGAGCCAAGATGGCGGCATGAGGAGAGCAGCGGAAATCCCCTCCCAAAACCATATATATTTTTGAAAATACAACAAACACAACTATCCATAAAAGAGAGACCAGAAGATACAGGACAACAGCCAGGCTACATACACACCTGCGAAAACCCAGCGCCTCACGGAGGGTGTAAGATACAAGCCCCGGCCCAGTGGACCTGAGCACCCCTCACCCCAGCTCCCGGCAGGAGAGAGGAGTCGGAGCGGGGAGGGAGAGGGAGCCCGGGACTGCTAAATAGCCAACCCTAGCCAACTGCATAGGGAGTGCAGACACACACCGCATGCTGGATGCCAAGGAAACAAGACAGTAAAACCTGTGAGCGGGTCCCTGCAGCCGGCGCCCCTGGGACAGAGAAAAGCGAGTGCTTTTATAAAGTCTTAAAGGGACAGGGAACCCACAGCTGGACGGAAGCATCCCGGGACACTTAGCCCAGCAGCTGGGAATCCCAGGGAACTCCAGGAGCCCTAACGCCCTGGGTGGCAGCGCGGCTCGGAGGCCCCTCCCGGCGATAAACAGCCTCCCGCCCATTTGCCATCCGGCACAGCTCTGCCATAGTGGAGCAGCAGCCTGAGACAGGCCATGACCACAGCAGCAGGGCAGAGCTACTTTCACAGCGGCCCGGCAAGAATTTGAAGTCCCATCTGCGCACAGCTGCCCAGCACAAGCCGCTAGGGGTTGCGGTTCTCCCAGGAGAGGAAGGCCACAAACCAGTAAGAAGGGTCGTTCTCCCAGCCGACACACGTGCCAGCTCCCCACAACTACCTCTATCGCCATGAAAAGGCAGAAGAATTTGATACAGACCAGACTAACCCAGACATCCTCCCCTGAGAAGGAATCTTGGGAGAGAGACCTAACCAATCTCCCTGAAAAAGAATTCAAAATAACGGTCATAACCATGCTGATGCAGCCGCAGAGAAAAATACAAGAGCTAACCAACAAAGTAGGGAGGGAAACTACAGAAATAAAACAATCTATGGAAGGATTTATAAGCAGAATGGATAAGATGCAAGAGGCCATTGACTGAATAGAAACCACAGAACAGGAACACACAGAAGCTGACGCAGAGAGAGATAAAAGGATCTCGAGGAATCAAACAATATTAAGAGAACTGGGTGACCAATCCTAAAGGAACAATATCCGCATTATAGGGGTACCAGAAGAAGAAGAGAGAGAAAAAGGGATAAAGTGTCTTTGAAAAAATAATTCCTGAAAACTTCTCCAAACTGGGGGAGGAAATAATCGTTCAGACCACAGAAGTGCACAGAACTCCCAACAGAAGGGACCCAAGGAGGACAACACCAAGACATATAATAATTAAAATGGCAAAGATCAAGGACAAGGACAGAGTTTTAAAGGCAGCTAGAGAGAGGTAAAAGGTCACCTACAAAGGAAAACCCATCAGGCTATCATCAGACTTCTCAACAGAAACCTTACCGGCCAGAAGAGAATGGCATGATATATTTAATGCAATGAAACAGAAGGGCCTTGAACCAGGAATACTGTATCCAGCACGATTATCATTTAAATATGAAGGAGGGATTAAACAATTCCCAGATAAGAAAAGTTGAGGGAATTTGCCTCCCACAAACCACCTCTATGGGGTATTTTAGAGGGACTGCTCAAGATGGGAGCATTCCTAAGGCTAAAGGGATGTCACCAGACAAAATAAAATCACAGCAAAGAAAGCAGACCAACCAAATACTAAATAAAGGAAAAAATAAAATCAACTACCCACAAAAGCAGTTAAAGGAAACACAAAACAGCACAAAATGAAACACCCAACATATAAAGAATGGAGAAGGAGGAATAAGAAGGGAGAGAAATAAAGAATCACCAGACAGTACCTATAAAAGCTCAATAAGCGAGTTAATTGAGGCAGTAAGATAGTAAAGAAGCGACCCTTGAACCTTTCCTAACCACGAACCTAAAGCCTGCAATGGAAAGAAGTATATATCTTTCAATAATCACCCTAAATGTAAATGAATGAATACACCAATCAAAAGACACAGAGTAACAGAATGGAAAAAAAGCAAGACCCATCCATATGCTGCTTACAAGAGATCCACCTCAAACCCAAAGACATGCACAGACTAAAAGTCAAGGGATGGAAAAAGATATTTCATGTAAACAATACAGAGAAAAAAGCAGGTGTTGCACTACTAGTATCAGACAAAATAGACTTCAAAACAAAGAAAGTAACAAGCGATAAAGAAGGACATTACAGAATGATAAAGGGCTCAGTCCAACAAGAGGATATAACCATTACAAATATATATGCACCCAACACAGGAGCACAAGCATATGTGAAACAAATACTAAGAGAACTTAAGGAGGAAACAGAATGCAATGCATTCATTTTAGGAGACTTCAACACACCACTCATTCCAAAGGATAGATCCACTAAACTGAAAATAAGGACACAGAGGCACTGAACAACACACAAGAACAGATGGACCTAATAGACATCTATAGACCTCTACATCCAAAAGCAACCAGATACACATTCTTCTCAAGTGCACATGGAACATTCTCCAGAACAGACCACAAACTCGGACACAAAAAGAGCCTCAGTTAATTCAAAAAGACTGAAATTCTACCAACCAACTTTTGAGACCACAAAGGAATAACACTAGAAATAAATTGTACAAAGAAAACAAAAGGACCACGAACACATGAAGGCTTAACAATATGCTCTTAAATAATGAATGGATCAATGACAAAATTAAAATAGAGATCAAGCAATATATGGAAACAAAGGACAACAACAACACAAAGCTCCAACTTCTGTGGCACACAGCAAAAAGCAGTCTTAAGAGGAAACTATATAGTAATCCAGGCATATTTAAAGAAGGGAGAACAATCCCAAATGAATAGTATAATGTCACAATCATCGAAATTGGAAAAAGAAGAACAAATGAGGCCTAAAGTCAGTAGAAGGAGGGACATAATAAAAATCAGAGAAGAAATAAATAAATAAATAAAATTGAGAAGAAAAAATAGAAAAAAAAAATCAATGAAACCAAGAGCTGGTTCTTTGAGAGTATAAACAAAATATATAAGCCTCTAGACAGACTTATTAAGAGAAAAAGAGAATCAACACACGTCAACAGAAACAGAAACGAGAAGAAAAAATCACGACAGACCCCACAGATATAGAAAGAATTATTAGAGAATACCATGAAAACCTATATTCTAACACGCTGGAAAACCTAGAGGAAATGGACAACTTCCTACAAAAATGCAACCTCCCAATATGACCATGGAAGAAACACAAAATCTAAACAAACCAATTACCAGCATAGAAATTGAAGCAGTAATCAAAAAACTACCAAGGAACAAAACCCCCGAGGCAGATGGACTTACATCGGAATTTGATCAGACGTACAGAGAAGACATAATACCCATTCTCCTTAAAGATTTACAACAAATAGAAGACGGCGGAATACTCCCAAACTCATTCTATGAAGCCAACTTCACCGAATACCAAAACCAGGCAAAGACCCCACCAAAAAAGAAAATTACAGACCAATATTCCTGATGAACGTAGATGCAAAAATAATCAACAAAATAAAAGCAAACTGAATTCAAAAATACATCAAAGGATCATATACCATGACCAAGTGGGATTCATCCCAAGGATGCAAGGTTGGCACAACATTCGAAAATTCATCAACATCATCCACCACAGAAACAAAAAGAAAGACAAAAACCACATGAACATCTCCAGATGCTGAAAAAGCATTCGACAAAATTCAACACCCATTCATGACAAAAACTCTCAGCAAAAATGGGTATACATGACAAGTACCTCAACATAATAAAGGCCATATATGATAAGCCCACAGCCAACATGATACCAAACAGCGAGAAGCTGAAAGCTTTTCCTCTAAGGTCAGGAACAAGACAGGGATGCCCACTCTCCCCACTGTTATTCAACATAGTACTGGAGGTCCTAGCCACGGCAATTAGACAAAACAAAGAAATACAAGTAATCCAGATTGGTAAAGAAGAAGTGAAACTGTCACTATTTGCAGATGACATGATATTGTACATAAAAAACCCTAAAGACTCCACCCCAAAACTACTAGAACTGATACCGGAATACAGTAAAGTTGCAGGATACAAAATTAACACACCGAAACCTTTGGCTTTCCTATACACTAACAATGAGCCAATAGAAAGAGAAATCAGGAAAACAATTTCATTCACAATTGCATCAAAAGGAGTAAAATACCTAGGAGTGAACCTAACCAAAGAAGTGAAAGACCTGTACCCTGAAAACTATAAGACACTGTTAAGAGAAATTATAGGGGACACTAACAAATGGAAACTCATCCCATGCTCTTGGCTAGGAAGAAGTAATATTGTCAAAACGGCCATCCTGCCAAGCAATATACAGATTTGATACAGTCCCTATCAAATTACAAACAACATTCTTCAAAGAACTGGAATGAATAGTTCCAAAATTCATATGGAAACACCAAAGACCCCGAACAGCCAAAGCAATCCTGAGAGGGAAGAATAAAGTGGGGGGATCTCGCTCCAAAACTTCAAGCTCTACTACAAAGTCACAGTAATCAAGATAATTTGGTACTGCCACAAGAACAGAGCCACAGACAAGTGGAACAGAATAGAGACTCCAGACATTAGCTCAAACATGTATGGTCAATCAATATACAATAAAGGAGCCATGGACATACAATGGCGAAACGACAGTCTCTTTAACAGCTGGTGCTGGCAAAACTGGATAGCTACATGTAAGAGAGTGAAACTGGATCACTGTCTAACCCCATACACAAAAGCAAACTCGAAATGGACCAAAGACCTGAATGTAAGTCATGAAACCATAAAACTCCTAGAAAAGAACATAGGAAAATATCTTTTGGACATAAACATGAGCAACTTCTTCATGAACATATCACCCTGGGCAAGGGAAACAAAAGCAAAAATGAACAAGTGGGACTATATCAAGTTGACGAGCTTCTGTACAGCAAAGGACACCATCAATAGAACAAAAAGGTACCCTACAGCACTGGAGAATATATCTATAAATGACCAATCCGATAAAGGGATGACATCCAAAATACATAAACAGGTCATGCACCTCAAGAAACAAACAGCAAATAATCCAATTAAAAAATGGGCAGAGGAGCTGAACATACAATTCTCCAAAGAAGAAGTGCAGATGGCCAACAGACACATGAAAAGATGCTCCACATCGCTAGTCACCAGAGAAATGCAAATTAAAACCACAATAAGGTATCACCTCACACCAGTAAGGAATGCCAACATCATCCAAAAGACAAACAACAACAAATGTTGGCGAGGTTGTGCAGAAACGGGAACCATCCTACACTGCTGGTAGGAATGTAATAGTTTGATCACTGTGGAAAGCAGTATGGAGGTTCCCCAAAAAGCTCAAAGCAGACATACCATTTGACCAAGGAATTCCACTTCTAGGAATTTACCCTAAGAATGCAGCAGCCCAGTTTGAAAAAGACAGTGGAATCTGTATGTTTATCGCAGCACTATTTACAATAGCCAAGATATGGAAGCAACCTAAGTGTCCATCACTAGATGAATGGATAAAGAAGAGGCGGTACATATACAAAATGGAATATTATTCAGCGATAAGAAGAAAACAAATGCTACAATTTGCAATAACATGAATGGAGCTAGAGGGTATTATGCTCAGTGAAAAAAGCCAGGCAGGGAAAGACAAGAATCAAATGATTTCACTCATACGTGGAGTGTAAGAACAAAGAAAAAACTGAAGAAACAAAACAGCAGCAGACTCATAGAACCCAGGAATGGACTAAAAGTTACCAAAGGGAAAAAAGGGAAAGGGACTGGGGTGGTTAGGTGGGAATGGAGGAATAAGGGGGGGTGGGAAGAAAGCCCGCATTGTGATTAGCATGTATAATGTGGCACAGGTGGCACAGGATGGGCTGTGCAACAGAGAAAACAAGTCGGGATTCTACAGCATCTCACTACGCTGATGGACACTATCTGTAATGGGGTTTGGGTGGGGGGACATGGTGAAGAGGGTAGTCTAGTAGACATAATGTTCCTCACGTAACTGTAGATTAATGTTACCAAAATAAATACAATTAAAAAATTAAAAAGACTAACTTTAAAAATGGGTTATCTAAACAGACATTTCTTCAAAGATGCGCAACAGCCAATAAGCACAGCAAAGTGTGCTCTCCATCAATAGTATGTGCAAAATAAAACCACTGAACAACACTGTTCACCTTAGAATGGTATAACCCAAAAGTCAGAAAGAGTAACAGGAAAACCAACAGTTTTATGGATCCACATTACAGTATGAATGAACCTCAAGAAAATTATTTAAGTGAAAGAAGCCAAATAGAAAGACTCCGTGATCATTTTATTTCTGTGAAACTGTCAGGATAGACGACCTAAAGAGGCAGAAAACAGATTACAATTGCCTGGGCCTAGAGCGAAAGTCCTTGAAATCACAACAAAGCAGCAGAAGTAACTCGAGTGATGTAAATATTAAAAAACTGCATTGGGATACTGTTTTCACAATGCTAAATTTACTAAAAATTGTTTAACTGTGTATATAAAGTGAGTAAATTTTGCTACATGTAAAAATTACACCTCAAAGCTGTGAAATATTACCAACTGTTAACCAGAATACTTAACTGTATTTCCAGTTTAAAATAAAATCCTTTTAATGCACACACATCAGAAAGTCTGTGTTTGAAGTAATTTTCTTAAATTTGGCTTGAGGAAAGGGTGGTTTCCATATTAAAATGCTAAAACAAATGTAAAAAGATTAAAAAGCTCAAAGAAGGGTGTGCACTGAAATTTCATCACAAACATCCAGTTTTAAAATCAGTGGTGCATTATAAATACCTCGCCAAAGGATATTTCTTAAGAGAGATTCATGAAAAGTGTCTTTCTGATACACTGAAAATGCATTTCCAGTCCCAAGGAGAAAAACCACCAATGCAAAATCTTAAGGGAAAATCTCTTGAAATAATTTCTTCAGTAATTTAGGATTCTTAAAGTTTTTCTGCTTAGTTGCTATAGAAATTATTTCCAAGTTTTAAAGACATATCAGATATGATTAGAGCCAACCAACAAAAGGAGCTAATAATCATAGTTTAAACAAAACTTGTATAGGAAAAGGGAAGAACTCTAAACACCCTATCTTTAAATCAGTGAAGTTAAAATATAGTCGATGTTGCCCCTTGAAACACTAGTTGCAAATACCTTAAGCTAGATTTTCACAAACGAGGGGACATCTAAGTTTCAAACACTAGTTTTCAAATTGAAAAAACAAATTCTGGCCCCTTGGTAAACAAGTCTTTAAACTGTCTTCATCTGCGGATGATAAAATGGCAGTTGTTAGTAGAGGCAAAAAAAATTGTAGTGATTTATTGTTTTAATTTTAAAATATGGCTTAAGATATCCACCTTATCATTAAGTAGTTCTTAGGAATAATCCTAGTATTAACTCCCAAGAAAACATTTCCAAGTTTCTTAACCAAACACCCCAAAAGCCAAAATAGTGAATTATGTGCATTAAAAAAATTTTTGACCGTAAGAAAATTGTCCAAAGCATCCCCTTTAAAAACTATAGCACAAATATTTAGCCTACACCTACAATTTGTGAAACTGAGTTCGAAAAGTATCTTAAGAAATTATTCAAACACGAGTTGGGGAAAATGCACAAGTGGAATATTCAAGTCCATTATAACGGAAGTCCACAGAACAAAAATTATTTTATTATTAAAATCCCTATGTAAATTCTAGTTTCCACAGAACTCCAAGTAATTAAAATATCTGCTCATCTCTAAATTAACACATTATAATGAAAAATACTTACCAAACGCAGTGCCTCACCTCACAAGAATGAGATTTTACCAACACAGACGCTAGTACTTCTACAGAATCACAGAAAAACAGGTAAAAGCTAGTATGGAATCGACATTAAAATCACCTTTAACTGCTCCCTAGCCCTCAGCATTTTGCTGAGATATGGAAGGGAAAAACAATTGTGCAGTCTCTCAGTCTATCGCAGGAGGGTGGTCAAAAGTCAAACCCGATAACCAGGAATACCTAGGGCCTAGCTCTGTTCGAAATTACACCTCAGTGATGCCATTTGTTGTCAAAAGCAAGGAGACGCGCCTAGGGCCCCAGGAAGGCTGTGAGGCAAGGCTCGTAAACTGGAGCGGTTAACCCTCACGCACAGGCAGTGGCTCGCGGGAGATGGCAGGGTGACAGAACCGTCAGGCATTTTCGCTGTAATTCAAAGCACGGACGTGCTCCTGAGATCGATAGCTGACACCTATTTGTGCGCTGAGGAGTGGAGAGGGCGATGTGAGGGGCGACCAGTTCTTGGCCTGGCGGTAGAATGGAACATAAGCCCCTCGACATGCTAACGTCTCTCAGGTGTTGCTACTCATTTCATAGCAATCACGCCTTTACACCAAAAGCTGAATACGCAAAGGAGGGACACAAAGGCCACTCTCCGTTTCAAGTCCGGCAAGATACCGGTCGTCACAGGCCAGGCTGGCGGCTGCGGGCGAAGGGAAAAAGGAAGCGCGCCCACTCCGTCCTCCTTACCTCTTTTGTTCCGTCGGTTTTGGGACTCTCGGTGAGCTTATATGGACTCCAAGGGCCGCGTCAACCCTCGTGGTCCTCCTGGACCTGTGGCTTTATCTTCTCCTGCTTGGCGTTCCGGGCCAGGTGTCTTTGCCGAGTCACCCCTAGCTCCCGACGCCGACACCAACACCAGGCGCTGAGGAGGTCACCTCCCTTCAGGAAGAGGCAGAACCTTGGATAATCTCCAGAAAGGTCTAGAAGACAGTTGAGGGTGGAAAGGCCTGGCCTTAAGAGGGCCCCGAAAGTGCTCGGCGCCGGGAGGCTGGTGTTCTAGCAGTCCCCTAGGGTGTCCTCCCCAACATGGCGAATCAGGCAAACGCAGAAAAAAAAAAAAAAAAACACCGAGCGCAGGGGCAACTGCAGCGGCGCGGACTCCCAGCAGCCCCGACTCCCAGCAGCCCCAGCGCCACCCACACCCTAGAGCACTTCCGCCTCCTTCAAATCCCGCCCCTAGGCCCTCCCCCTTACTCTAGCCCAGCCCCTTTCCCCCTCAGCCTCTTCTTCCTTTATCCCTCTACCCTCCCCCACCTCTTCACTATCCCGTAAAGGAGAAGGAATTTGCGCCCGAAGCCGGAAGCTGAGCCCTGACTGAGTCTCCTTGATCCAGAAGGACTTGGACAGAGGCGGGGAAGATCATGCGGTAAAGGTAGCCCAAGGTATGCTTGGCTGTGGGGCACCTACCGGTAGCAGGGCTGAGGAAGATCTTGTCTCTCTAATCCTCTTTCGGTTCTGGAGCAATTTAGGGATTGAGCTAGATCGAGGACTGGGGACAATAAGGAAAAAGAGAAGTATTGAGACTGAGAATCTGCCGGAACAAGTAAAGCGGCAACTCAGATGAGTATGTATTTCGTGAAAAAGATTAATCGCGACGATTGAAACAGCGACATTTTTGACAGCTCAACTTACATCGCTGGTTTTGATGCTTTGGGAATCTGCCTGGCTGACGAACCGGTATGATAATGTCACCCGGCCTTAAATGTTTCCTGAATGGGGGGAGGAGAGAGAAAAGGTGGCCCTGGAGAGCAGATGCTGAGTGCGTCCTCATTTAACTGCCCTGCCGCGTGAATGGACGCAACTCTACACACCGCCCTTTCCTGCCTTTTTGAGGCCCTTCCTTGGAGTTCCAAGGTGGGAGGAAGTGGTCAACTGTTCAGGATCGAGAAGATCAGGTCATCTTCCTAGCGAATAAGAGGAAAGCCTGTTATCCATTGGCGAAACATCTGGAGCCGACCGTGTGTGGGTTTTATACTATCTGATAACATGGTATATTTCGTTGGTTGATTTTCATATGTTAAAACATATGCATTCCTGCAACAAATAACACTTTATCATGATGTAGAATGTTTTTTATATATTGCAGGATTCAGTTTGTTACTATATGTGTTCGTCTTTTGTGTAAACATACGGGCATCCATCCAAGCACAATGGCACGTTTGCTAATGAAACGGACGTTAATGAGATGTCCTTATATATATTGCCATTCTTGATTTTCCTGCCGTGTTTTAAAAAGGGTAATTTAAGTGCCAAAGATGACAAGAATGCTAAGTGAAAAACGGAAGTCTTCTTATTTTTCTAATTTCAGTTTTAAGGACAGCATAGCAACTCAGTATAAACAACTTTATAGTTTTTTTTGCTATTATAACACCTAATGGTTTTCTGAATATTTTTCCTGTTTACATTAAACAGTATAACCGCTGAATAAATTAGTGCAATGATTTTTTGATGTCTTCTAAGTCTTTTTTTATTTTGCTTTCATTAATCTACAGTTACATGTGAAACATTATGTTTACTAGACTGCCCCCCATCATCAAGTCCCCACCACATAGCCCAGTACACTGACTGTCCATCAGCGTAGTAAGATGCTATAGAATCACTAGTCTTCTCTGTGCTGTACGGCCCTCCACATGTGCCACCCTCCGTTATGTCTGCTAATAGTAATGGCCCTCTTTTTGCCCTTATCCGTCCCTTCCGACCCTTCCTCCCCAGTCCCTTTCCCTTGGCAACTGTCAGTCCATTCTTGAGTTCTGTGAGTCAGCTGCTGTTTTGTTCCTTCAGTTTTTTTCTTTGTTCTTATCAAAGTGAAATCATTTGATACTTCTCTTTTTCCGCCTGGCTTATTACACTGAGCAGAATACCCTCTAGCTACATTCATGCTGTTGCAAATGGTAGAATATATTTTCTTCTTATGGCTGAATAATATTTAATTGTGTACATGTACCATGTACTACATCTTCTTCATGCATTCATCTGCTGATGGACACTTCCGTTGCTTCCCTTTCTTGGCTATTGTAAGTAGTGCTGCGATAAACATAGGGGGTCGTATGTCTTTACAAACTGGGATGCTGCATTCTTAGGGTAAATTCATAGGAGTGGAATTCCTGGGTCCAGTGTTATTTCTACTTTTCGTTTTTTGAGGAACCTCCATACTGCTTTCCACAGCTGTTGAACTAATTTACATTACGAATAACAGTGTAGGAGGGTTCCCCTTTCTCCGCACCCTCGCCGGCATTTGTTGTTGTTTGCCTCTTGGATGGTGGCCATCCTTACTGGGGTGAGGTGATATCTCACTGGAGCTTTAGTTTGCATTTCTCTGATGATTAGCGATGTGGAGCATCTTTTCATGTGCCTGTTGACCCTCTGAATTTCTTCTTTGGAGAAGGGTCTGTTCAGATCCTGTGCCCATTTTTTAATTGGATTGTTTGCTTTTTGGGTGTTGAGGCATGTGAGCTCTTTATGTATTTTGGATGTCAACCTTTATCGGGTCTGTCATTCATGAACATATTCTCCCATACTGTAGGTTGCCTTTTTGTTCTATTGATCTTGTCCTTGCTGAACAGAAGCTTTTCGGCTTGGTATAGTCCCACTTGTTCATGTTTACTTTTGTTAACGTTGCCCAGAGAGACATGTTCACAAAGAAGTTGCTCATGTACACGTCCAAGAGATTTTTGCCTGTGTTTTCTTAAAGGTTTTATGGTTTCACCTACTTACATACAGGTCTTTGATCCATTTCAAGTTTACTATTGTGTATGGGGTTACACAATGATCCAGTTTCATTCTCTTGCATGTAACTGGGCAGTTTTGCCAACACTGTCTGTTGAAGAGGCTATTTCCCCATTGTATCTCCATGGCTCCTTTATCATACATTAGTTGACCATATGCGTTTGGGTTAACGTCTGGACTCTGTATCCCTTTCCACTGGTCTGTGGGTCTGTTCTTGTACCAGTGCCATATTGTCTTGATTACTGTGGATTGGTAGTGGGACTTGAAGTTGGGAAGCGAGATCCCTCGCACTTTACTCTTCCTTTTCTGGATTGCCTCTACTGTTCGGGGTCTTTGGTGTCTGCCTATGAATTTTAACCCTACTTGTTCCAGTTCGTTGAAGGAGGCTGTTGGTATTTTGATAGGGATTGCATTGAATCTGTATATTGCTTTAGGCAGGATGTCCATTTAGATGATATTCACTCTTCCTAGCCAGGAGCATGGGATGAGTTTCCACTCGTTTGTGTCCTCTTTAATTTCTCTTAAGAGTGTCTTGTACTTTTCAGTGTATAGGTCTTTTGCTTGCTTGGTTATGTTTATTCCTAGGTATTTTATCCCTTTGGCTGCATTTGTGAATGGAATTGTTTTCCTGATTCTCTTTCGGCTAGTTCATCATTAGTGTAGAGGAAAACAACAGATTTCTGTGGATTAATTTTGTAACCTGCAACTGTGCTGAAATCAGATATTAGTTCTACTAGTTTTGGAATGGAGTCTTCTGGGTTTTTATGTGCAATATCATGTCATCTGCAAACAGTGAAAGTTTCTCTTTTGTCTTTACCAATCAGGATACCTTTAATTTCTTTGTTTTGTCTCATTGCCACTGCTGGGAACTCCAGTACTGTATTGAATAGCAGTGGGGAGAGTGAGCATCCCTGTCTTGTTCCCAGTCTTAGGTGGAATGCTTTCAGCCTCTCACTAAGTATGATGTTTTCTATGGGTTTGTCATATATGTACTGTATTATGTTGAGCTACTCGCCCTCTCTAACCATTTCGTTGAGAGTTTTTATCATGAATGGATGTTAAACTTGGTCAAATGCTTTCTCAGCATCTGTGCAGATGATCAGGTGGTTTTTGTCCTTCTTTTTGTTGACGGGGTGGATGTTGTCGATAGATTTTCGAATGTTGTACTGTCCGTGCGTCCGTGAGATGTACCCCTGTTGATCATGGTGTATGGAACTCCTGATGTATTTTTTAATTCGGTTTGCTAATATTTTGTTGAGAATTTTTGCATGTATGTTCATCACGGTTATTGGTCAGTAGTTTTCTTTTTCGGTGAGGCTTTTGCTCCCCTCTGAGCATGCCAGTGTGAAATAAAGCCTCAACACTCAAAGACCTCCAAGTGCCGCTTGGTTTTTCCGTCGGTGATCCAGTCCAGGCCTTTTTATCAGTATTTTCTGTAACAATGCTACAGGCTGACTGGTCACTCCAGGTTTTCCAGTAAAATATCAGTTTTTAAAAGTATTCTGAGTCAACGTATAATATATTCAGAATCCAGGTTGGCCTAAGATCACCTCCTTGAGACTCAAGTGGCACCAGTGGTGGTTCCCAGGCTCCTGAGTGACATGCGAAATTTTCAGTAGGCTTGGGGTGGACACATGTATGTATGTCCCTTGAATAAACCTCCATAATAATCTACAGTAAATCATATACTCTATCTGCACAGAGCAAATCTACACAATGTTGTGAGGCAATAGCCACAGAAACAACTCATAGTAATAAACGTAATATCAAAAGTAATGATTAGTAACAATAATACTGATGGCCATCAGATATTACTACTACTACTAATGATAAACATAAGGGGATAGAGCATAAGAATATAGATGATAGAACGAGAACAGACTTCCCTCTGTGACTGACAAGGTAGATAGTGGATCTCATGGAGTTGCATTCAGAGTCCAGGATCGCATAATGAAATATGATCTAGAAGACAAATATGAGCAGCAGCATGGAAGCCAATAAACGTAGGGGACAGCATGGGAGAATGGGGAACTGGTTGACCAACACCCAGAAGGGAATCCTACAGGGTGAAGGTAGAGGGGCCTTCCAGTCAGAAGCTTTCCCATTGCTTAATACTCACCTGCTTTCCACAGTTAAAGAGCTGGCTGTTGTGACTGTGATCCATGCAAGGATGAAAGGATGCAGAGCCACACACACAGAGCAGAAGCCCCACGTAGGATGTGCATTAAACTCCCAGCACCATCTCAGCCCTCTTTGCCTGGTTTCCATTTTTGACACTGATCACCCAGGAACCCTGAAGATCCAGCACCAGTATGCATACCTCAGCCTGAGGACTTTGGAGGGCCTGATTCTCCATGCTCAAGACCCACAATGGGGAGATGGCTGGGACAGCAGTTCACCAGTACCCTGTCAAACTCAGAATATAATGAGATTGTTTTGAGAAGCGTGAGATTAGTGTACAGACTCCTAAATCAATAACAAGATACTGTGATCAGGCCTCATAGGGAAGTTGTACAAAGTGTCCTAGGTTTTCATCATGAAATGTGTTCTCTGCAGACAAAGATGGGTAGCAAGAAAAAATAAAATAAACCTGGAGGAAGGTATGGTTGAACTTGGGGATAAACCTGTGCCCAGCTTTGGAGGAGAGGCCAAAGGGCAGAGACTGCGATGTTTTATCCTAGTCCCACTTGCTTCAAAACAGCCCCCATATTTCAGGAATTCTGCCAGGTGGCTGTGGGGAAGAGCCCTTTGCAAGGAAGTCACGGCCCCTTGTCCAGAAACCCCTGCTGGGTGCACTAACTTCCCACCTGGATGGGCATGGGGACCCCATTTTCTCACCTATCAGCATGTGGTTACCGTTCTGATACTTATGCTACACAGGTTCCTCAAAGCCCAGTTATCTCTTTACCCATATTCAGGTCCTGGCATGTTGAATGGTGTCCTTATTCTCTGGCCAGCAAAGAGTAACACGGGGCAGCAAAATGAATTTTCCAGTCTTCCTGGATGATTGAGAATGTTCCACACTGGCTCAGGCAGGGGCTGTCCCTCTCCATGACTACCAGGATGACACCAGCCTTTCTTAGGCACCCAAGGGGACATAGAACAAACCCAGCATCTCAAGCGGACCTAGAAGTAGTCTGTGTCCACTTCCAGCAAGGGTCCTAGATGCCCACATCCATAAGGTGCCCTAGAACATTCACCTTAGGTTTGGGAGGCTGCCTGTTCCTTCATCAGCTTTTTCAGACAGGCAACAGTGGCGTGTGGGCCTGAGATCACTTAGATCACTCCGTGGTGGCTGTGGCAGTACAATGACATACTACATCTACCAGGCCACACAAGCAGTTCCTGGCCCCATGGAGACGTTCAGGTTTCCATAATCAGGCAGGTCAGGAGCACCCTCCTGAGGCTCTTCTGCCAGGACTGGCACATCCATGCTTATGGTGGGTATTTCAAGATGCTGTTTGGTAAAGTAGCAACAGCACAGTGGGAGTCTGGGAATGGCTCTGTATATCTGTAGGAGAACCATCCATAATCACATGCAATAAGTTGGACCCCCTTTTGGACTGGAGAAACTATTCAGTGTTATGAAACAACACTAAAAATTATCTAAAATGTCAACAACAGTAATACAAATGATACTCAGTAATAATGTTCCTAATGACATAAATAGTAATAATCATAATGAAGATAATGAACCTAAGGGGATGGGGAAATAGGGTCCTTATCCCCCTCAGAGGAGGCAGGTGTCCTTGGCACTTGGAAGTCAGAGCTCAAAGTTTGCATCATGTATTCCAAGCAGTCAGAGATAATCAGATGGAAGAGCATAGCATGGTAGGGCTCCGGATTGATTAGGGGTCTCACATGCACACCTGGAGAGTGGACACCTCCATTTTCAGGCCACAGGAACCCAGGGCTCTGGGAACCAACAGCAGCTCCACACCCACCAGGATTCAGAGCTCCAGCTGGCCAAGGTATGGGGCTCCTTGCAAGGAAGATAGGCCTGCAGACCAATGCCCTCCCCTTAGGCATGCAGAAGCCATTTTTGTGACAGACATTAAGCATCTGGCACCATCTCAGCCCCCTCAGCCGGGCTGACCTTCTCTTACGTGCTCATTTGGGACCTTCAAGGACCTGGAAAAATCTGGGTTCTCACATCTTGGATCCCAGAATGTTGGAGGGTGTCATTTTCCATGTTCTCTGCCACACAGGAGGTAAGACAGGTAAATGACGACAGGTTTCAGAGCTCCCTGGAGGACTCATAACATGCTGTGCATGCTGGGACTGACAGGCCATCCTCTCAGTGTCTTCCAGGACAGCATTAGCCTGTCTAGGGTGCCAGAGAAGACTTAGAACAGTCCCCAGCCTCACGTGGGCCTGGGAAGCAATCCGGACCCTAGTCCTGGGTGCAATCACTGACTGACACGGCAGACTTCAGGGATGTGGCCGCGGAGTTGGCAGGTGGGATCCCGGGTGTGGAAGGCTGGGCTCCATGTCCACACCTGTGCCCTGCCTATGTTGAACTTTAAGTCTCTGCACTGACTCACCCCTCCCTGCTGGATACCCTTCTAAGCCCAGAGCTGGTAGATGGCACATGAGCCTTTCCTTGTCAGCAGACTTTGGTATCCCCTCTGGTTGAGTTCACAGGCCCCCACTCCATCAGCCACATATGTGCGCTCCCCTTTCAACTGGGTCAGTTTTCCCTGGTGAATCTCCTCTTCCTGTCTGAAATCAGCTTTCTCCCATGTAGCTGAGATCTGTTGGACTAAGCACCAAACTTTTTATTAAGCTACCATAAGCTAAGAATATAACATAAACTTAAATCTTAGAAGTAATCGGTTCTGGGATTAAAGATGGTGGCATGACAGGAGAGACAGAGGCTTCCTCCTAAAGCTGGATACAATTAAAAATTTAATTGGCGCAACTAATCCTGAGAGAGCAATAGGAAAGAGGACAGCATCACACTGCACACACCTCGAGAAAGGAGCAGACCTCAGCGAACAGGGTAACGTACCAGAGCTGTGGCTCCGCGGGACCCGAGCCCCTCCCCAACACCAGCTCTCCGATGGGAGGAAGACAAACGGAGCAGGGAGGGAGTGGAAGGCTTGGGACTGCTGAATACCTAGCTCCGGAGATCTGCTCTGGGAGCACAAACTTACATTTCATGGTGCTTTCATGAGACTCGCATGACTACTGGGTAGGAAAGTTAATACAGACAGAGTTCCTGGGGAGACTGGGATTCCGGCTGCTTGTGGAAAGCAGGGATCCATATTTGGCTGCTCTGGGACAAAAACTTATACCTGTGTGACCTGCCCACTGGCTCAGGCAGTGGAGACAGGCACAGGAGCCAGGAGGTGGGGAACAGCTCTTTCCTACCCCCAGGCACCAGTACGTCTCCCCTGCGACACCTGACATTGCTTCAGGAGCTCAGCGGCTCCAGAATAGAACTTCTGGACACCATATACAAACATGACATGCCAAAGGAACCTTGTCCAGAGTAAATTGTTAATACAACTCCCGAGAAAGTTTTAAATGATATGGTCCACATGACTCTTCTTGCATGGGAGTTCAAAATAAAAATAATCAACATCCTAATGGAGGGACGGAAAGACATCCAAGAACTCAGGAATGAATTCAGGTCAGAGATGCAATCTATCCAAATGATGGAGGGTAGTAAAAGCAGGTTGCATATGGTGGAGGAGACAATAAATGAAATAGAAACTAGTGAAGAGGAATACAACGAAGTTGAGACACAGAGAGAAAAAAGGATCTCTAAAAATGAAAGAACATGGAGAGACCTGTGTGACCAATCCAAGCGGAACAATATTCGCATTAAAGGGATAACAGAAGAAGAAAAGAGAGAGAGAAAGGGACAGAAAGTGTCTTTGAGAAGGTAGTTGCTGAAAACTTCCCCAATCTGGGGAAGGACATAATCTGTCAGGCCATGGAGATCCACAGATCCCCCAACACAGGGGACCCAAGGAAGCAACACCAAGACACATAGTAATTAAAATGGGAAAGATCAAGGATAAGGGCAGACTGTTAAAAGCAGCCAGAGGCAGAAATAAGATCACATACACAAGAACGCCCATCAGACTAACATCAGACTTCTCAGCAGAAATCTTACAGGCCAGAAGAGAGTGGCATGATGTATTAAATGCCATGAAGCAGAAGGGCCTGGAACCAACCTTACTTTATCCGGCAAGATTATCATTTAAATTTGAAGGAGGGATTAAACAATTTCCAGATAAGTAAAAGCTGAGAGAGTTTACCTCCCACAAACCATCTCTGCAGCCTATTTTGGAGGGAATACTATAGATGGAAGTGTTCCTAGGGGTGGACAGCTGTCACCAGAGGTAGTAAAATCATGGTGTGGAAGGTGGAGCAGCTGATTGCGAGGCAAATGCAAAATTAAATTGACTAACCCCAACGCCAATCAAGGGATAGACAAAAAGTGCAGAATTTGATACCTAGTATAAAAAGAATGTAGGAGGAAGTAAAAGGAGGAGAAATAGAAAAGAACCGTTAGATTGTTTGTAACAGCATACTAAGTGAGTTAAGTGAGGCTATTAGATAGTAAGGAAAGTACCTGGAACCTTAGGTAACCACGAATCTAAAGCCTAAAATGGCAATAAGTACATACCTATTGATAATCACCCTAAATGTAAATGGACTGAATGCACCAATCGAAAGACATAGAGTCACTGAATGGATAAATAACAAGACCCATCTATATGCAGCTTACAAGAGATTCATCTCAAACCCAAAGACATGCACGGACTAAAAGTCAAGGACTGGAAAAAGATATTTCATGCACGACAGGTAGAAAAAAGATGGTGCAGTACCAGTATCAGGCAAAATAGACTTCAAAACAAAGAAAGCAACAAGAGGTAAAAAGGACATTACATAATGATAAAGGGCTCAATCCAAGAAAAAAAGGATATAACCATTATAAATATATAAGAACCCAACACAGGAGCACCAGCATATGTGACAAAAATACTAACAGAACTAAAGGAGGAAATAGACTGAAATGTACTCATTTTAGGAGACTTCAACACACCATTCACTCCAAAGGACAGATCCACCAGACAGAAAATAAGTAAGGACACAGAGGCACTGAACAATCCACACTAGAACAGATGGACCTAACAAACATCTATAAAACTCTACATCCAAGACCAACAGGATACACATTCTTCTCAAGTGCACATGGAACATTCTCCAGAATAGACCACATCCTAGGCCACAAAAAGAGACTTAGTAAAATTCAAAAAGATTGAAATCCTACCAACCAACTTTTAAGACCACAAAGGTAAAAAACTAGAAATAAATTGTACAAAGAAAGCAAAAAGGCTCACAAACACATGGAGGCTTAACAACACGCTTCTAAATAGTCAATGGATCAATGAGCAAATTAAAATGGAGATCCAGCAATATATGGAAACAAATGACAACAACAACACAAAGTCCCAACTTCTGTGGGACACAGTGAAAGCAGTCGTAAGAGGAAAGTATATAGCAATCAGACATATTTAAAGAAGGAAGAGGAAACCCAAATGAATACTCTAATGTCACAATATCAAAATTGGAAAAAGAAGAACAAATGAGGCCTAAAGTCAGTAGAAGGAAGGGCCATAATAAAGATCAGAGAAGAAATAAATGAAATTGAGAAGAATAAAATAGAAAAAAAATCAATGAAACCAAGAGCTGGTTCTTTGAGAAAATAAACAAAATAGATAAGCCTCTAGCCAGACATATAAAGAGAAAAAGAGAATCAGCACACATCAACAGAATCAGAAATGAGAAAAGAAACACAAGGACGGACCCAACAGAAATACAAATAATTATTAGAGACTACTATGGAAACCTATATGCTAAGAAGCTGCAACACCTAGAAGAAATGGACAACTTCCTAGAAAAATACAACCTTCCAAAACGGACCAAGGAAGAAACACAAAATTTAAACAAACCAATTAACAGCAAAGAAATTGAAACGGTAATCAAAAAACTACCAAAGAAAAATTCACACGGAACAGATGGATTTACTTCGGAATTTTATCACACATACAGAGAACATGTAAAACCCATTCTCCTAAACGTTTTCCAAAAAATAGAAGAGGAGGAAAATACTCCCAAACACATTCTATGAAGCTAACATCACCCTAATACCAAAACGAGGCAAAGACCCCACCAAGAAAGAAAATTACAGACCAATATTCCCAATGAACGTAGATGCAAAAATACTCAATAAAATATTAGCAAACCAAATTCAAAAATATATGAAAAGGATCTTATACCACGACCAAGTGGGATTCATCCCAGGGATAAAAGGATGGTACAACATTCGAAAATCCATCAACATCATCTACCACATCAACAAAAAGAAAGACAAAAATCACATGATCATCTGCATAGATGCTGAAAAAGCATTCGACAAAATTCAACATCCATTCATGATAAAAACTCTCAGCAAAGTGGGAATAGAGGGCAAGTACCTCAACATAATAAAGGCCATCTATGATAAACCCACAGCCAACATCATACTAAATAGTGAGAAGTTGAAAGTTTTTCCTCTAAGGTCAGGAACAAGACAGGGATGCCCACTCTCCCCACTGTTATTTAACATAGTACTGGAGGTCCTAGCCACGGCAATTAGACAAAACAAAGAAATACAAGTAATCCAGATTGGTAAAGAAGAAGTGAAACTGTCACTATTTGCAGATGACATGATATTGTACATAAAAAACCCTAAAGACTCCACCCCAAAACTACTAGAACTGATACCGGAATACAGTAAAGTTGCAGGATACAAAATTAACACACCGAAACCTTTGGCTTTCCTATACACTAACAATGAGCCAATAGAAAGAGAAATCAGGAAAACAATTTCATTCACAATTGCATCAAAAGGAGTAAAATACCTAGGAGTGAACCTAACCAAAGAAGTGAAAGACCTGTACCCTGAAAACTATAAGACACTGTTAAGAGAAATTATAGGGGACACTAACAAATGGAAACTCATCCCATGCTCTTGGCTAGGAAGAAGTAATATTGTCAAAACGGCCATCCTGCCAAGCAATATACAGATTTGATACAGTCCCTATCAAATTACAAACAACATTCTTCAAAGAACTGGAATGAATAGTTCCAAAATTCATATGGAAACACCAAAGACCCCGAACAGCCAAAGCAATCCTGAGAGGGAAGAATAAAGTGGGGGGATCTCGCTCCAAAACTTCAAGCTCTACTACAAAGTCACAGTAATCAAGATAATTTGGTACTGCCACAAGAACAGAGCCACAGACAAGTGGAACAGAATAGAGACTCCAGACATTAGCTCAAACATGTATGGTCAATCAATATACAATAAAGGAGCCATGGACATACAATGGCGAAACGACAGTCTCTTTAACAGCTGGTGCTGGCAAAACTGGATAGCTACATGTAAGAGAGTGAAACTGGATCACTGTCTAACCCCATACACAAAAGCAAACTCGAAATGGACCAAAGACCTGAATGTAAGTCATGAAACAATAAAACTCTCAGAAAAAAACTTAGGCAAAAATCTCCTGGACATAAACGTGAGTCACTACTTCATGAACATATCTCCCAAGGCAAGGAAAAGGAAATCAAAAACGAACAAGTGTGACTATATCAAGCTGAAAAGCTTCTATACAGCCAAGGACACCATCAGTAGAACAAAAAGGTATCCTACAATATGGGAGAATATATTCGTAAATTTCACATCCGGTGAAGGCTTGACATCCAAAATATATAAAGAGCTCACGCACCTCAGCAAACAAAAAGCAAACAATCCAATTTAAAAATGGGCAGTGGAGCTGGACAGACAGTTCTCCAAAGAAGAAATTCAGATGGCCAACAGACACCTGAAAAGATGCTCCACATCGCTAGTTATCAGAAAAATGTGAATTAAAACCACAATGAGATATCACCTCACACCAGTAAGGAAGGCTACCATCCAAAAGACAAACAACAACAAATGTTGGTAGGGTTGTGGAGAACGGGGTACCCTCCTACACTGCTGGTGGAAATGTAAATAAGTTCAACGATTGTGGAAAGCAATATGGAGGTTCCTCAAAATGCTCAAAACAGACTTACAATTTTACCCAGGAATTCCACTTCTAGAATTTACCCTAATAATGCAGCACTCCAGTTTGAAAAAGACAGATGCACCCCTATGTTTATAGCAGAAGAATTTACAATAGCCAAGAAATGGAAGCAACTAAGTGTCCATCAGTAGATGAATGGATAAAGAAGAGGTGGTACATATACACAATGGAATATTATTCAGCCAGAAGAAGAAAACAAATCCTACCATTTGTTACAACATGGATGGAACTAGAGGTTATTAAGCTCAGTGAAATAAGCCAAGCAGAGAAAGACAAGTACCAAATGATTTCACTCATCTGTGGAGTATAAGAAGAAAAGAAAAACTGAAGGAACAAAACAGCAGCAGAATCACAGAAACCAAGAATGGACTAAGAGTTACCAATGTTACAGAGACTGGGGAGAATGGCAGGGTAGGGAGGGATAAGGGTGAGGAAAAAGGAAAGGGGTATTATGATTAGCGTGTATAATGTGGGGACAGGTGGAAAGGGGAGGGCTTTGGAACACAGGTAAGACAAATAGTAATTCTACAGCATATTACTATGCTGATGGACAGTGACTGTAATGGGGTTTGCGGGGGGGACTTGTGGTACAAGAGAGCCTAGTAAACATAATGTTCTTCATGTAATTGTAGATTAATGATAACAAAACAAAAAAAATTACAAGTAATGGTCAAACCCAGTTAATCCACGGAAATAATTCACTAATTCCACAAAACTCTTCTGCCTTTGTACAGTTAGAATATATCAGTGTGAAGATTAGACAGTGTCCTGCTTCTTAGAACTTACATCATGCATGACCAAACCTTTTCCATGAATTATCAGATAACAAGTATTTTGTACTTTCAGGCCTTATGTTTCTCTGACAACTACTGGAATTTCCTTTAACAGTTCAATCAGTAACTGACAGTACACAAGCACATTAGTGTGGTTGTAGTTCACTAGATAGGGATGTTGGAATTACAGTTACTACACATCATGAGATGTTTTTATGGTTCTGCAATGTTTGAAAAACCTGAAAGCATGCTATTCATTAGTACACAGTTTGAAAACAAGGTTCTGCATCCTGTCTGTACTCTGAGGACCCATGACTTGCATAACTTTTCCCGTAGTCAACTCTGTGGTCATCTGCCAAATCATTACAGATATTCACAGCACCAAGATTCCCCCACCTACCTTCTCAACAGATGTCCTGGCACCCAGTTCATATAAAAACAAACACAAAAAATACTTTTGAAACCACCAAATCTTTAAAATACTCCCTTGTGTTCCAATTTTCCTTTACTCTTGTAGCCTATTACTGTAAGGAATGTATTCATCAAGGAATTCTTTTTTGGCCCCTTCAATTCCGGAAAGTTGTCTTTACTTCACAATTCATAGTTCCCACTCTGTGTCTTACTTTTGTTCATTATTTCATCCAAGGACGAGTCCACCTCACACTTGAATGCTCACTGTCTTCCCCATCTGATTCCTGACAGATATGTTGCTTTTAAGGGAGCTCATGATTTGATTAGATTCACCCACGTCACATCATTCTTAGGTCAACTGATTGGTAACTCTAGTTACACCTGTAACACCCCTTTTGCCAGGAAGCATATCATAGCCAAGGGAGTGGCAAAAGGGATTGGATATCATGGGGGCCAACTCGTAAACTGTCAATAATGCAGACTTCTGGCTTCTACCGTAAATTGGGGATGAGAGACCAGTAGGTCATTGTCATGCCAAAGGGTTTCAGCCCCGGGTAAGTTCACTATGGATTTAGTGAGACTGAATAAGGACAATGGAACACTTTTGGGGTGAAAGAGCTTATACCCAACTTTGTTCCCAAGGTGGCAAGTCAAATCTTAGAATCCCATCCTCTCAGACCAAGTCTGCATGCAGCAACCTGGTCTCTGCCTCTGGGCCTCTCTGCCCCTGCAGCCATCTCAGTCTCTGTCCTTCGTGCTGCCACCACTCCAGCCTCTGCCCTGCTCACCTGCAGCCTGCATCCCAGATCACTGGGCAGAGCTGTTTCTATGGACTCAATAACAACATATTGCCCTCACATGCGCAGTGACATGGCTGACCAGGGTCAGGTGAGAATCCTGGCCATAGGAACCTTCACTTTCTCAACAGTCATCTTTCTCATTTCAACATTCTCCAGCAGATCCCTGCCCTGAGAAGTCTGGAGATGACAGGATCCAACAGGGTCTCAGGCTGCTGTTGACCTCTTGCTTTTGCCCTCATTGTGGTGTTGTGGCTGCTTTAATTTTTATTGTGCTCAACATATTGCATCATGAAATTCTCAACGCATTATCTGTAGAAGATAAGGTGACCTTGGCTTTGTATTGCTGCTTCTATCTTAAGTTTATTATCACTTATTGGGTTAAAACTTCTACAGGACATGAACAGATATTTTTACAAAGAAATACACATGACCATCAGGCATATGAAAAAACGTATCACATCACTAATCATCAAGGAAATGCAAATCAAAACCACAGTGAGATAGCACCCCACACCACTCAGAATGGCCACTATCTAAAAGACATGAAATTACAAATGTGGGTGAGCACGTGGAGAAAAGGGAACCCTCCTACACTGTTGGTGGGAATGTAAATTGGTGAAGCCACTGTGAAAAGCAGTGTGGACGTTACTCAAAAACCAAAAAATAGAAATACCATAAAACCCAGTAGTTCCACTTGTAGGACTTCACCTTAAGAAAACAAAGTCCTTGATGCAAAAAGATAGATGCACCCTATGTTTATTGCAGCATTATTTACCATAGCCAAGTTATGGAAGGAACCTGTGTTCATCAGTAGATGAATGGATAAACACATGCTAGGCATACACAATGGAATATTATTCAGCCATAAGAAAGAAATCCTCCCATTTGCAAAAACATACATGGACCTAGAGGGTATTATACTAAGTGAAACATACCAAGTGTAGAAATACAAATACTGCATGATTTCACTTATTTGTGAAATCTTCCAAGAAAAACCAAGCAAATGTGAGCAACAGTAGACTCACAGACACTGAAAAATAACTGGTGGTTACCATGGAGGAGCCATTCGGGTGAATGGGTGGGGAGGGTGAGGTGGATAAAGGGGAACAAAAATATCAATAATAATATATTAGTCATGAGGATGAAAGTGAAATATGAGGAATATATCCAATTATTCTGTGACATCTTCAGACAGCAACTGCTCTAGTGTGGGTGAAGTTTTAATAATGTGGATAAATTTTTGAACCACTGTGTTTTGTACTAGAAAACAGGATAAGGTTGTGTATCAGGGGGCGGAAGATGGCGGCGTGAGTAGAGCAGCGGAAATCTCCTCCCAAAACAACATATATCTATGAAAATATAACAAAGACAACCCTTCCTAGAAAAAAGACCAGAGGACACAGGACAACATCCAGACCACATCCGCACCTGAGAGAACCCAGCGCCTCGCGAAGGGGCTGAGATACAAGCCCCGGCCCCGCAGGAGCCGAGCGCCCCTCCCCCCAGCTCCCGGCGGGAGAAGAGCAGGCAGAGCGGGAGGGAGACGGATCCCAGGGCTGCCGAACACCCAGCCCCAGCCATCCGGGCCAGAGTGCAGGGCCCTCGATACTGGGAAAACAGGGCAGCAAGAACAGTGAGCAGGCACTGGAGGCTGGGCAACTGAGGGCATAAGAAAAGCGTGCGACCATTTTTTTTTTTTTTTGCTTTTTTGCTGCTTTGTTTTGTCGAGCGCTTTTTGGAAGTCTTAAAGGGACAGGGACCCCAATACTAGGGAAACAGGGCAGCAAGACCGGTGAGCAGAGGCCTGAGGCTGGCACCGGAGAATAAAGAAAAACGAACGACCACCTTTTTTTTTTTTTAATTAAAAAAAAATTTTTTTTTTTTAATTAAAAAATTTTTTTTTTTGTTTTTTTTTGTGGTCGTTGTTTTGTTTTGGCGGGTGCTTTTTGGAAGTCTTAAAGGGGCAGGGCGGGTCACTTAATCCAGAGGTAGGGAATCCGGGATCTCTGGGCACCCTAACCCATGGGCTGCAGGGAGCAGGGAGGCCCCTTACGGAGATAAATAGCCTCCCAGCCGCTCCTGCTCCAACGCGACTCCACCACTTTGGAGCAGCTGCCCGAGCCAGGCCACGCCCAGAGCAACAGCGGAGAGTAACTCCATAGCAGCCCGGCAGGAAGCAGAAACCCTATCTGCCCGCAGCTGCCCAGCACAAGCCACTAGAGGCCGCTGTTCTCCCAGGAGAGGAGGGCCACAAACCAACAAGAAAGGAAGTCCTTCCAGCCGTCACTCGTCCCAGTTCTACAGACTATTCCTATCACCATGAAAAGGCAAAGCTACAGGCAGACAAAGATCACAGAGACAACACCAGAGAAGGAGACAGACCTAACCAGTCTTCCTGACAAAGAATTCAAAATAAGAATCATAAACATGCTGACAGAGATGCAGAGAAATACGCAAGAAAAATGGGATGAAGTCCGGAAAGAGATCACAGATGCCAGAAAGGAGATCGCAGAAATGAAACAAACTCTGGAAGGGTTTATAAGCAGAATGGATAGAATGCAAGAGGCCATTGATGGAATTGAAATCAGAGAACAGGAACGCATAGAAGCTGACATAGAGAGAGACAAAAGGATCTCCAGGAATGAAACAATATTAAGAGAACTGAGTGACCAATCTAAAAGGAACAATATCCGTATTATAGGGGTCCCAGAAGAAGAAGAGAGAGGCAAAGAGATAGAAAGTATCTTAGAAGAAATAATTGCTGAAAACTTCCCCACACTGGGGGAGGAAGTAATCGAACAGACCACGGAAATACACAGAAACCCCAACTGAAAGGATCCAAGAAGGGCAACACCAAGACACATCATAATTAAAATGGCAAAGATCAAGGACAAGGAAAGAGTGTTAAAGGAAGCTAGAGAGAAAAAGGTCACCTATAAAGGGAAACCCATCAGGCTAACGTCAGATTTCTCAACAGAAACCCTACAGGCCAGAAGAGAATGGCATGATATATTTAATACAATGAAACAGAAGGGCCTTGAACCAAGGATACTGTATCCAGCACGACTATCATTCAAATATGACGGTGGGATTAAACAATTCCCAGACAAACAAAAGCTGAGGGAATTTGCTTTCCACAAACCACCTCTACAGAACATCTTACATGGACTGCTCTAGATGGGAGCACTCCTAGAAGGAGCACAGCACAAAACACGCAACATATGAAGAATCGAGGAGGAGGAACAAGAAGGGAGAGAAGAAAAGAATCTCCAGACAGTGTATAAAACAGCTCAATAAGCGAGCTAAGTTAGGCAGTAAGATACTAAAGAGGCTAACCTTGAACCTTTGGTAACCACGAATTTAAAGTCTGCAATGGCAATAAGTACATATTTTTCAATAGTCACCCTAAATGTTAATGGGTTGAATGTACCAATCAAATGACACAGAGTAACAGAATGGATAAAAAAGCAAGACCCATCTATATGCTGCTTACAAGAAACTCACCTCAGACCCAAAGACATGTACGGACTAAAAGTCAAGGGATGGAAAAACATATTTCAAGTAAACAACAGTGAGAAGAAAATAGGGGTTGCAGTACTAATATCAGACAAAATAGACTTCAAAACTAAGAAAGTAACAAGAGATAAAGAAGGACACTACATAATGATAAAGGGCTCAGTCCAACAAGAGGATATAACCATTCTAAATATATATGCACCCAACACAGGAGCACCAGCATATGTGAAACAAATACTAACAGAACTAAAGGGGGATATAGACTGCAATGCATTCATTCTAGGAGACTTCAACACACCACTCACCCCAAAGGATAGATCCACTGGGCAGAAAATAAGTAAGGACACGGAAGCACTGAACAACACAGTAGAGCAGATGGACCTAATAGACATCTATAGAACTCTACATCCAAAAGCAGCGGGATATACATTCTTCTCAAGTGCACATGGAACATTCTACAGAATAGACCACATACTAGGCCACAAAAAGAGCCTCAGAAAATTCCAAAAGATTGAAATCCTACCAACCAACTTTTCAGACCACAAAGGCATAAAACTAGAAATAAACTGTACAAAGAAAGCAAAGAGGCTCACAAACACATGGAGGCTTAACAACACGCTCCTAAATAATCAATGGATCAATGACCAAATCAAAATGGAGATCCAGCAATATATGGACACAAATGACAACAACAACACTAAGCCCCAACTTCTGTGGGACACAGCAAAAGCAGTCTTAAGAGGAAAGTATATAGCGATCCAAGCATATTTAAAAAAGGAAGAGCAATCCCAAATGAATGGTCTAATGTCACAGTTATCGAAATTGGAAAAAGAAGAACAGATGAGGCCTAAGGTCAGCAGAAGGAGGGACATAATAAAGATCAGAGAAGAAATAAATAAAATTGAGAAGAATAAAACAATAGCAAAAATCAATGAAACCAAGAGCTGGTTCTTCGAGAAAATAAACAAAATAGATAAGCCTCTAGCCAGACTTATTAAGAGGAAAAGAGAGTCAACACAAATCAACAGTATCAGAAACGAGAAAGGAAAAATCACGACGGACCCCATGGAAATGCAAAGAATTATTGGAGAATACTATGAAAACCTATATGCTAACAAGCTGGGAAACCTAGGAGAAATGGACAACTTCCTAGAAAAATATAACCTTCCAAGATTGATCCAGGAAGAAACAGAAAATCTAAACAGACCAATTACCAGCAACGAAATTGAAGAGGTAATCAAAAAACTACCAAAGAACAAAACCCCCGGGCCAGATGGATTTACCTCGGAATTTTATCAGACATACAGGGATGACATAATACCCATTCTCTTTAAAGTTTTCCAAAAAATAGAAGAGGAGGGGATACTCCCAAACTCATTCTATGAATCTAACATAACCCTAATACCAAAACCAGGCAAAGACACCACCAAAAAAGAAAACTACAGACCAATATCCCTGATGAACGTAGATGCAAAAATACTCAACAAAATATTAGCAAACCGAATTCAAAAATACATCAAAAGGATCATACACTATGACCAAGTGGGATTCATTCCAGGGATGCAAGGATGGTACAACATTCGAAAGTCCATCAACATCATCCACCACACCAACAAAAAGAAAGACAAAAACCACATGATCATCTCCATAGATGCTGAAAAAGCATTTGACAAAGTTCAACATCCATTCATGTTAAAAACTCTCAGCAAAATGGGAATAGAGGGCAAGTACCTCAACATAATAAAGGCCATCTATGATAAACCCACAGCCAACATTATATTGAACAGCGAGAAGCTGAAAGCATTTCCTCTGAGATCGGGAACTAGACAGGGATGCCCACTCTCTCCACTGTTATTTAACATAGTACTGGAGGTCCTAGCCACGGCAATCAGACAAAATAAAGAAATACAAGGAATCCAGACTGGTAAAGAAGAAGTTAAACTGTCACTATTTGCAGATGACATGATACTGTACATAAAAAACCCTAAAGACTCCACCCCAAAACTACTAGAACTGATATCGGAATACAGCAAAGTTGCAGGATACAAAATCAACACACAGAAATCTGTGGCTTTCCTATATACTAACAATGAACCAACAGAAAGAGAAATCAGGAAAACAACTCCATTCACAATTGCATAAAAAAAAATAAAATACCTAGGAATAAACCTAACCAAAGAAGTGAAAGACTTATACTCTGAAAACTACAAGTCACTCTTAAGAGAAATTAAAGGGGACACTAACAGATGGAAACTCATCCCATGCTCGTGGCTAGGAAGAATTAATATCGTCAAAATGGCCATCCTGCCCAAAGCAATATACAGATTTGATGCAATCCCTATGAAACTACCAGCAACATTCTTCAATGAACTGGAACAAATAATTCAAAAATTCATATGGAAACACCAAAGACCCCAAATAGCCAAAGCAATCCTGAGAAAGAAGAATAAAGTAGGGGTGATCTCACTCCCCAACTTCAAGCTCTACTATAAAGCCATAGTAATCAAGACAATTTGGTACTGGCACAAGAGCAGAGCCACAGACCAATGGAAGAGACTAGAGAATCCAGATATTAACCCAGTCATATATGGTCAATTAATATTTGATAAAGGGGCCATGGACATACAATGGCGAAATGACAGTCTCTTCAACAGGTGGTGCTGGCAAAACTGGACAGCTACATGTAGGAGAATGAAACTGGACCATTGTCTAACCCCATATACAAAAGTAAACTCAAAATGGATCAAAGACCTGAATGTAAGTCACGAAACCATTAAACTCTTGGAAGAAAACATAGGCACAAACCTCTTAGACATAAACATGAGTGACCTCTTCTTGAACATATCTCCCCGGGCAAGGAAAACAACAGCAAAAATGAGTAAGTGGGACTATATTAAGCTGAAAAGCTTCTGTACCGCAAAAGACACCATCAATAGAACAAGAAGGATCCCTACAGTATGGGAGAATATATTTGAAAATGACACATCCGATAAAGGCTTGACGTCCAGAATATACAAGGAGCTCACACGCCTCTTCAAACAAAAAACAAATAACCCAATTAAAAAATGGGCAGAGGAACTGAACAGACAGTTCTCCAAAAAAGAAATGCAGATGGCCAACAGACACATGAAAAGATGCTCCACATCGCTAATTATCAGAGAAATGCAAATTAAAACTACAATGAGGTATCATCTCACACCAGTAAGGATGGCTGCCATCCAAAAGACAAACAACAACAAATGTTGGCGAGGCTGTGGAGAAAGGGGAACCCTCCTACACTGCTGGTGGGAATGTAAGTTAGTTCAACCATTGTGGAAAGCAGTATGGAGGTACATCAAAATGCTCAAAACAGACTTACCATTTGACCCAGGAATTGCACTCCTAGGAATTTACCCTAAGAACGCAGCAATCAAGTTTGAGAAAGACAGATGCACCCCTATGTTTATTGCAGCACTATTTACAATAGCCAAGAATTGGAAGCAACGTAAATGTCCATCGATAGATGAATGGATAAAGAAGATGTGGTACATATACACAATGGAATGCTACTCAGCTATAAGAAAAGGGCAAATCCAATCATTTGCAGCAACATGGATGGAGCTGGAGGGTATTATGCTCAGTGAAACAAGCCAAGCGGAGAAAGAGAAATACCAAATGATTTCACTTATCTGTGGAATATAAGAACAAAGGAAAAACTGAAGGAACAAAACAGCAGCAGAATCACAGAACTCAAGAATGGACTAACAGGTACCAAAGGGAAAGGGACTGGGGAGGATGGGTGGGTAGGGAGGGATAAGGGGGGGAGAAGTAGGGGGGTATTAAAATTAACATGCATGGGGGGGTAGGAGAAAAGGGAGGGCTGTACAACACAGAGAAGGCAAGTAGTGATTCTACAACATTTTGATATGCTGATGGACAGTGACTGTAAAGGGGTTTATAGTGGAGACATGGTATAGGGGAGAGCCTAGTAAACATAATATTCATCATGTAAGTGTAGATTAGTGATAGCAAAAAAAAAAAAAAAAAAAAAAGGTCAGTTCCTGTGTGGTAACCTCCAACGAGTTCTACACAAGGGTATAAAGGGCATATAAATGTGTAGGCAAAGGGTCTGTTTGTGTTTATACAGAGGATCAAAGCCTAATTGGGCTACCCCGAAAATGAACTAAGATACGATATGAAAAATAACTTCCAACATCTGCACTCTCTGGAAGACTCATGCCAGAAGATGATCATCAAAAAACCCCAACAAAGATCCACACACTGCTACAGCTGTAGATGCACTCATCCCACCAGCTCCTGGACTTGCCATGGGAATGAGGAAGGAGATATCTAAGCTGGCCTGTGCATACAGTAAAACAACAAATTTGACTGGATCTATACTGTTGGAACTCAACCAAGAATTTGGAGAAGCGCAAATTGTAGCGCTCCAAACTCTTACAACTACAGACTATTTACTGTTAAAAGAACATATGGCATGTGAACAGTCCCCAGGAATGGGTTTTTGTAATTTGTCTGATTTCTCTCAGACTGTTCAAGTTCAGTTGGACAATATCCACCATATCATAGATAAGTTTTCACAAATGCCTAAGGTGCCTAACTGGTTTTCTTGGTTTCAGTGGAGATGGCTGGTAATTACAGATATGCTTTGGTTATGTAACTATACTCCTATTATGTTAATGTGTGTGTGCAATTTAAGTAGTAGCTTAAAACCTATATATGCTGAAGTTACTCTACAAGAAGATATGTCAAAGAAATAATCAATCTTCCCATGTTTTCTTCCGCCTGCTACTTCTACAGCTTTTCTTCTTCCTTCCTAATTACAACCCTTAAATAGAATTCGTGCCTCATATCAAATTTACCGAGTATCATAATTCTTCCAAGTGGTAAAGATTCCTCAAGACAAATGCTGGGCATAGAAGCCACAGGGCATAAATATGCAAAGAAGTAAAAAGCTAACTTTTTCAAACAAAAAGGCTTCTCTCTCACTTACCAACTTCACATTTCCCTGTATGGCCCCGGAAGATGACTGGTTAGCCAGAGACGCGTAAGATTCCTCAAGGGAGGAAAAACCTAAGACAGGCACAGTCGCAGGGGGGCCATCAGGTGAGAAATTGGGGATCAACAGAGGTGAGGCTTAGAACCTCGCCCCCCCTGTTCTGAGAGAAATCTTCTGCATACGTGGATGTTTTATTGCCCTTGTCTAGCTTGGATTAACACATAGTCTACAGGCACACACCTGATCATCTACATTTGCTCTCTTACAACACTAAACTATGTTTTCTACCTTTATCTTGTATCTACCTACCACTTCAGCATTTTATTAAAAATAATAATAATAAAGGGAGAAATGTGGTATCCACATATAAATCAAGTATAAAAACCAAATGAGTATTCATATTTGAACTGATTGTTTATAGTTCATAATGCATGAGCAAAACCGAAAGTTTCTGTGATGACTGCCCTTGTACTGTTCACTATGTAACTTATTCATTATGTAAGAATTTGTTCTAAATGTAAAAACTTGTTTGTTATGCCTCAGAAGATTGGAGACTGACAAAAATTAGGCTTGGGGTGGAATAATGATTGTGCATTGAGCATTGACTCCCCTATACAGAATTTTATTGTCGTTAACAACCATTTGATCAATAAATATGAGAGATGCCCTCACAAAAAAAAGAAGGACAGACTTCCAATGGTAAAATAAATTAGTAACCGGGATGTAATGTATAGCATAAGGAATATAGTCAAGATATTGTAACAGCCTGGTAGGGTGATAGCTGGAACCTAGAATTATGTATATAAATATTCTACCACTGCGTTGTACACATGAAACTCATGTAATGTAATACTGTGTGTCAACTACCCTTCAATAAAAAATAATTATTTAAAAGAAAAAAAAAAAAAAAGAATGACAGACTTCCAATGGTAAAATAAATTAGTAACCGGGATGTAATGTATAGCATAAGGAATATAGTCAAGATATTGTAACAGCCTGGTAGGGTGATAGCTGGAACCCAGAATTATGTACATAAATGTTCTACCACTGTGTTGTACACTTGAAACTCATGTAATGTAATACTGTGTGTCAACTACCCTTCAATAAAAAATAATTATTTAAAAAAAAAAAAAAAAAAAGGTTGTGTATCAATGATACTTCAATAAAAATTTAAATTAAATTTAAGAAAGGGATTATGACATATTCAAGTGGAGGGACCTATATTACAGACAACAGGTGCAAAGAAATGGCTGAGGTTGCCATAGAACAGCTCACTGATGTGCCCAGAGCACCTTGGAATCTTGCCCTTTGGTCCACTTACCAGTTGCAGACCGTCAGTATTGGTCCAGGTGTGAATAATAACAGCAAACGCTCATGGTGTTCCCCATGTGTGCACTCTGTTCTCACTGGCCCATTTCTGTTCCTCAGCAGTCTTGTGAATACAGGAGGGGCCTCTCTCCATTTTCTATCACTGAGCCCATGGGGAGCCTGGTGGGAGCCCAGGAAGGAGGAGGCAGACTTTCAATCTTTGACCCTGAGCCTTTCAACCCCAGGAGGAGCCTGTTCAGTAGTCCCCTGGCTTTGGGGGCCCCAGTCATCCATGGGGACTATGATGAGGCTGATGGTCACAATGACTGATGATGACAGTGGACCAGGTTCTGTCAATGATATTAAGGAAAACTACTCACAATGACCCCTTGTCATGAGACAGGCCGTATTCCAAATTACGTCATTTAGTCTGTCATGTTCTTTTTTCAGAAACTACCCCTCTATCTTCTGGGAGCATGCCCACAGGAGTAGCAGTGTGGTGCCACAGCCTAACCTTGATCCTGGAGTGCAGTCACAGCTCCACAGCTGAGACTGTCCCACCCTCACAGAGCCCATGCTACACGTTTGGAGTTGATGTACTTCTGTGGCCATTCATCCAAAAGAGGAATATCACCCCTCCCTTGGGTGTTGTCATGGTCACTGTTCGTTGAAGAATTAAAAGTTCTCCCTTAACTTTGGGTGAGTCCTGCATGTGCCTGTTCCTTGGCCAGATTTATTCTAAGGCTCTGGCACTCAGGCTGTGCTGCTGGAGGGTGGCCCTCCCCTGGTGTGCCATGCTGCAGGCCTGCCTCCATGGTCTGTTTCTTCTCTAACACACTCTCCCCACACACACACCCTGTAACAAATTAACAAATGTTGGTTCTGTGTGTCCTCCCCCCATTCAGTCTCCTCTCCCAGATAATCAGGACTGTGGTGCCCCCACCCAAGGCAGCCAGTGCAGAGAGAGCCTGAAGATGATGCTGGGGTTCTTGTTTGCAGAACTGAACAATGAACTTAGGAAACACTCAAAGTAGGAGAGCCAGGGACAGCCTTCTATTTAGAGATAAAGTGAGAAGAAAAGAGATCCTGGCTCATGCCAGGAGGGATCAAGGGAGCCAGTACTTGTGCATTTTCTAGGGGATTTACAGGTAGTTGACAATTTTAGGAATATGATAAGGGGCTAGGGGTGTGGACTTGTTAAGTGGTCCTAGAATGTTCACCCTTGATGAGACATTAAGTCTCTTTTCTCATCAGTCTTCCAGGTAATTCTGAAAATTTACATTATGAAATTTACTGCAGATTCTTTCTCAGAATAGCAGCTTCTTGGTCTGGGAGCATAGCAATCAAGACTACCTGCCCTGCCCTCAAGGTAGGTTGAGTTATTGTCTGTTTGCTAAAGAGTTTAAGAACAGTACTTAACTTCTTGGGTTTTAAAAGGCAATCATCTTTAAGATGGAATCTTTCTAGCTTTTACTATATTGTTTGTGGCTGGGCTTTCCTGCTGTATACGTTGCCCAGGATGCAAATTACTTCATTAGGTCTGAAGGAGGAAAAACAGCATTCAGATCTGGGTCTTTAAGCATGCTAAAGTGAATGTCACAAAGGCATGATTAACACACTAATAAAACATGGGGTATGCTGTAATGCTTTCCTTTATATGGGGTATATGAAGTGATCTCTCTAAAGAATGGTGGTAGAGCTTAAAGTTTAACACAGAGTTTTGGTTGGGGGTGTCTTTGCACATTGTTACATTGCTCTGACCATCTGTATTGGCCCAGGTGTGAATAATAACAGCAAAGGCTGAAAAATGAACTTAGCAAACACTCAACCTTGTGTTGCTTTTTTAGGAGGCCCTCACTCTACTCTGTCTAAACGCCTGGTCCCTTTCTCAAAGGGGGTGCAGAGGCTTGACCTGGGCCTCTCTCTCACCACAGCCATGTCTGGGAATAAGGCTTACCTGTGGTAACTCACCTCCCCATTTGTGCCCTGAGCTCCTCAGCAGGTCTGGGTCCCATCCAGAGTGAGGTTATGGGCCAATAACAAGTAGTGGAGTCCTGATAAGGGGCTGCCCTATGCAGTGTGGGAAAGGGGCACAGGGAATTGTCCTAATGCTCTTTGTGCAGAGCAAGCACATAGCTCTTCCTCACCCTTGGCAGTAATGGGGACATGGGGCATAAGGATGTGACTGGATCTAAGCTGCCCCTGGAGTTTCACTATTGAGCATTCAGAAAAAGGGCCTGTGGCCAGTGCCCTGGATAAAGGTTCACTTCAGCTCAGAGAATTCTGGAATGGACTGGAAAGAAGGTTGAGACATGTAAGGCATCTAATCAGTCTAATATACCCCAGTGAGACAGGCTATGGGTTTAGACAGAGTAGGGTGAGGGTCTCCAGAAGAAGACCCCTACCAAAACCCCATTTTAAACAATTAAGCAAAGCCAGAGATGCATTAATTCTCTAAAGTAAAAATATCAAACTAGGAATAAAAGCATTCTTCAGTGAGATTACTTAAAACTAAAAAGCCAGGCGCAACTAGGCCTAGAAGTTTGGATACTCCTCAGATAAAAGAAAGCATCTCAGCATAGCCTATGTTTTCACTGCGTCACTTAGAACATGTGCAAAGATTTACTTTAGCCTGCTCAATGGCCCAGCTTATTTAGGAAAAATTCTATCTTAGAGATTGCATTTTAATCAAACAAACAAAAACTCATTGCATCTTGGAAGCAAACCACGCAGTCCTTTTTCTTGGCATCATTAATATACAATCACATGAGCAACACTGTGATTACTGGATTTCCCCCATTAGCAAATCTCCACTATATACCCCATTATTGTAGTAAGATGCTACAGAGTCACTATGGCAGGCAGTCTTAATTGATATGCACCCAGATCAAAAAGCTCCTGTTCTGGGAAAGAATTAGAGCAGGACATTTCTTGTGTTAAGCTAACTTTGCAAAATAATCCCCTGATAAGAACCAGTATCTCCTAAAAAATAAACATTATGGGACCATCTGGTAGGTCCTTTTTCTCTCAACTGCCTATAAATGTCTCAACTGCCTATAAATTCCCTAGACAATGCATCACCCTGGACTCACTTGTTCCCGCCTGGTGAAAGCCAGGAGCTCTCTCCTCTTCTTTATCTCTAAACAAAGCCTGTAACTTGCTTTCCTACTTTGAGTATTTGAAAAGTTCATTCTTTGACTCCATGAACAAAAACTCCACCATCATCAGAAAGCCCTGGGGAGACTACGGTCTGCAGTAGGAAGCTAGATCTTAATATGGCATGATTTAAATGACACAAGGAAGACATGGGCCTGTCTTTAATATAGAATCCTTCCTGCCTTTTACAATGTTGTTCACAGCTGGGCCTGCTTGCTAAATTAGCTGCCCAGGTTGCAAATTACCTGATAAGGGCTCAAGTAGGAAAAACAGCATACAGGTAAAGTTAAAAATGTGAGCTGGGCCAGCAATGATTAACACAATAAAGACATGGGCTATGCTGAGTTACCCTCCTTTATCTGGGAATATTCAAACATTCCCAGGCAAGTTGTTATCAACCTTTCGAGCTTTAACTGATTAATTTATTAACTCTGGGTCTTTTTTGGTTGACTACGAGTCCCTTGTAGTGGGCTTTACTGGCCTTATTCTCTTCCACTCCACTCATATCTAATTTCCTGCCTAAAAGGAAGATTTACTTTAGCCTGATAAGAAGCCCAGCTTATTCTGTAACTTAACCTGCATTCTGTTTTTCTCCTCCTCTGTCAGCTAATCAAGAAATTTCCGACCTGGGCAGGAGATGAGCATCATGATTAATTTAGCAACAAGCCCAGCTCTAAACAGCATAGTACACACAGGAAAGATTCCATCTTAAAGGTAAGATTGCATTTTGAAACTCAGGAAGTTAATGAGTAACATTCTTCACATATTCTTTAGCAAACAGACAATAACTCAGGCCATCGTGGGGGCAGGGCAGGTGGTGGTCTTGATTGATATACCCCCAGAAGGAAGCTGCTATCCTGGGGAGAAACTGGATCAGTAAATTTCTTTTGTTACCTTAATATTGCCAAATTGCATAGAAGACTGATAATAGAAGAGAAGAGATTTAATGTCTCTCATCAGAGATAAACACCTTGAGACCACTTGGCAGGTCCACACCCCTAGCCCTTTGTCACATTCCTGAAAAATCCTTAAAAGGGAACAACACCTAACCTCTCAGCACACCTCTCTGAGGTTGCCTGCACTTTCTAAGTGCATAACCTTCAATAAAACTTTCTCTCAACCTTTCATGGTGCACCTCTCTCTGAGGTCTCCCATACTTTTTCTCATCTGAACTGCATAATTTAAATAAAACTTTTACTCTGCTTCCCTACTGTGTCTCTGCCCTTCAATTATTCGTTTTGTTGGGGACATGAACCAAGGAAAATAAACAACACCCCCCTAAATACACTGTGTCCACAGCCTGAACGGATGTTGGCAAACAAATATCTTAGGAAAATGAGAGTAGAATTGTCAGTCAGGAACACAGATATGAGTGGGGTAGAAAGACAATAAGGCCAGTAAAGCATACTGGCTAAAGAATCCACCACAAAACTACTATGTACAGGAACTGAGTTTGGCAAAGTTGCAGGTTATAAAATTAATACACAGAAACCTGTTGCATTCCTATATGATGAACTAGAAACCTGTTGCATTCCTATAGGATGAACTAGCAGAAAGAGAAATCAGGAAAACAATTCAATCAAAAAGAATACAATGCCTAGGAATAAACCTAAGTAAGGAGGTGAAATACCTATACCCTGACAACTACAAGATAGGCATGAGAAAAATTAAAGAAGACATCAAGAAATGAAATAGAGCCCATGCTCATAGATAGGAAGAATCAATATTGTCAAAACGGACATCCTGCCTAAAGCAATATACAGATTCAAGGTAATCCCTATCAAAAATACCAGCCGCATTTTTCAATAAACTAGACCAAATAGTTCTACAATTCATATGGAACCACAAAATACCCAAAATAGCCACAACAATCCTGAGAAGGACAAATAAAGCTGGGTGTTTTTACACACCTCAACTTCAAACTCTACTTCAAAGCCACAGTAATCAAGACAAGTTGGTACTGGCACCAGAACGGAGCCATAGATCAATGGAAAGGAATGGTGAGCCCATATATAAACCCAGGCTTCTATGGACAATTGATATACAATAAAGGAGCCATGGACATACAATAGAGAAATGACAGCCTCTTCAGCAACTGGTGTTGGCAAAAGTGGACAGCTAGATGAATGAGAATGAAACTGGTTTATTGTCTAACCCCATATACAAAATAAATTCAAAATGGATCAAAGACCTGAAAGTAGTTCATGAAACCATAAAACTCTCCGAAGAAAACATAGGCAAAAATCTCTTGAATATAGACATGAATAAGTTTTTCCTGAATGCACCTCCTCAGGCAAGGGAAACAAAATAAAAAATGAACATGTAACTGCATCAAGCTAAAAATCTTCTGTACAGTAAAGGACACCATAAGCAGAAGAAAAATGCATCCTACAGTGTGGGGGAATGTATTGAAAAATGACATATCTGACAAGAGGCTAACATAAAAAATATATAATGAACTCACATGTCTCAACACCCAAAAAGCATATATCATGATAAAAAATGGGTGGAGTATATGAATAGACACTTCTCTAAAGAAGAATCTCAGATGGCCAACAGGCACATGAAAAGATGCACCACATCGCTCATCAACAGGGAAATGTAAATTAAAATCACAATGAGATATCTCCTCACACCAGTAAGTATCACCACCATCCAAAAGACAAGGAACAACAAACCCTGGTAAGGATGCAGACAAAGGGGTACCCTCCTTCACTGCTGGTGGGAAAGTAAATTAATTCAACCATTGTGAAAAGCAATATGGATTTTCCTCAGAAAACTAAAAATAGAAATATTATTCGACCCAGGAATTCCACTCCTAAGAACTTACCCAAAGGAAGCAAGAGCCCAGATTCGAAAAGACATGTGCACCCCTATGTTTATCACAGCACTATTTACAATAGCCAAGATATGGAAGCAACCCGTGTCCATCAGTAGATGAACAGATAAAGAATATGTGGTACATATACACAATGGAATATTGTTTAGCCAAAAGATGAAAACAAATCCTACCATTTGCAACAATGTGGATGGACCTAGAGGTCATTATGATCCATGAAATAGGTCAGGCAGAAAAAGACAAATACCAAGTGATTTCCCTCATTTGTGTAATAAAACAACAAAGCAAAACTGAAGGAACAGAACAGCATCAGAGTCACAGACTCCAAGAAAGGAGTAGCGGTTACCAAAGTGGAGGGGTGGGGGACAGTGGGTGGGGTGGGAGAGAGAAGGAGATTGAGGGATGTTATGATTAGTACACATGGTGTGGTGGGGATCATGGGGAAGGCAGTGTAGCACAGATTAGACAAGTAATGAATCTGTGGCATCTTACTACGCTGATGGACAGTGACTGCAATGGGGTTTGGGGTGGACTTGGTACTATGGGTGAATGTAGTAACCACATGAAACCTTCATGAGAGTGTATTATAGTGATACCCTAATAAAAATAAATATGTAAGACACACCTTAATGGCACTTGTATGAAAGATGCTTCGCAAAATAACAGCAGTTCGTATGAACATATATTGTAACTTTGTGAATGAAGGTATACACTGCACTGCATTTAATACATTTTATAAAAGCAAATGTGAAAAAGTTACTCCTATGAATGGAATAGGTTCGGTGAACAGAGGTGGAAAAGAAGATTCTAGCAATGCTAGTTGTAAGTTCTTATGTAAACTATTTTTACATTTGAATAATGTTTACACACCGTGGTGCATGGAATACACTGTGTAAAATGACATATACAAAGTGTTTAAGAGATAAAATTTCATTCGTTCAAAGCAGTATTTTTTCTGTGAGAGAATGTGTTCACCATGCAATGCTGTATTCAGCACACTGGGAAGCAACATGCATGCAAGATGATTCTAAAAATGCAGGTTATATATATGAATAAGCACTAGGTATGACAGTGAATTAATGGGTTTAGCAAACTACTACAGATAATCCGTAGGATACAGACACATGTAATAATGATTCTCAGAATATTGGTTGAGCTTATGAGTAAATGTAGTTACTTCACAGAGAGAATGTGTTCACACTGCACTGAGGCATGGGATACACTCTTTGGAGTCATATGCACAAAAGGTGTTTATGTTACTAGAACTTCCTTCCATGTGCCTGGTCTGCCTGGAGGTGTACATCCCCCACACTGTGCCATAATGAATGCCCTCCATAAAGGTACACGTGGCACACAATCTGTGTAAGCATCTCACAGTGCCTCTAAGTACAGTCCTGTCATAAGAGGTGGCACTGCACACACACTGCAGCAGGAAATTCATTCTGAAAACCCAGTGAGTGAGCAGTAAACCTGAGAGTGGTGGAAGCCTGTTGCTGCTGGTTAGTGTTATTTCACAGGCATAAGTGTTCACTGAATGGGCTGCATTTCACACATGCTGTAAAGGCTTGGGAACACACCATGTTTATTGGAGTACTCGATGTCTATGTTAATTGTTAGAGTGCTAATGTCTATGTTTATAAATACAGTGTCACTGCAGTGAGCGGATGTGCCAAGAACACTGTGCTGCAGCTGACACCTTCTGGAAAGGCACATCAGAATGCAAGTTTCTAAGAAAACTGCTTGTATATGTGAAGAAGTATAGTGTTACTGCAGTGAATCAATGTATGTAACACATTGTTTTTTGTTCTCTAGTCTGTAAAAATACACATATAGACAATTTTTTAAGAATTACAGTTTTTTGTATTTATGATAGTTGGTTTCATAACTAAAATGTGAGAGCCTTCCTGTGGTTCCCAGACCACACTATGAAAAGTCACATGTATGAAACTGATGTGTTCAGGTCACATTGTTGCAGTGAAATGATGCATGTGCCACTAGGTGCTGTTCAATATGCTCTGTAAAGGCACACACATCACAGACACCTCTGAGGATGGAAGTTTTGCCTGAGAACAGCTAGTTTATCTTCAGTGAATGAGTGTCTTCAAAACACTGTGTTGCTTGTAACATATTCTGTACAAGCACATGTCAAAATGATGTTTCTTAAAATACAGATTACACAGGTGAGTGAGCATCCTGGGATTTTAGTAAATAAGCACATTCCCCTCACATGAATGCATTTCACATGCTCTGTAAAGGCACAAGGATAAATGTCTCCTAAGGGTTTTAGGAATGTGTGACTTATGTACAGTATATCATTGAAAGAATGTTCATTACACATTAGCAATGTGTAAAAGTTGCTTCTAATTGTCATAGATTTTTGTGATATCTCATAGTACTTCAGACAAGGGTTTCAGACATGTTACAGCACACTGATGCTTTAATACATTTTGTGATAACTCATAAAACCTATTTCTGAAAAGGAAGCCTACATAGGTAAGGAAGGACAAGATTAACTTAGTAGATGAGTGTCTTGGAAGCAGTGTGTGCAGTTCATGCTCTCTGGAAATGCCCAGGCATGACAGGTGTTTCTGGAACGATATGTGAAACAGTGGGTGTTGGCTTCAGTGCTACTACATTTGGAAGGCACCCTAAATACACATGTATAAAAGGGGTTTCTAATACTTATTTCAGACTATGTGGATGTGTGCATTCACTTTCACTGAACTAGTGGATTAAGCATAAAAGGTTCTTGAAAAGGAACAAAAACTCACATATGTAAAGATGTTTCTAAGAGTTATAAAATAGTATGTCCATTAGTAATATTACTTCACTGAAATGATATGTTCAGTAAAATACACTATATTTAGTACATTTTAAAAAATCACATATACAAAGATGCTTCTAAGAACAGTGCTGGCATATGCAAATACAGTAATTTCAGTGAATGAATATGTTCATCACACTGGGATACATTTAAGAAACTCTGTAACAGCCCGTGTATTAAAGATGCTGCTATGAATGCTCTCTGAAAGTGTGACTGAGCACAGCGATTTTCACTGTAGGCATGTGTACTCCAGCTTGCAGTGGACGAAGTACACTCTGTAGTCTCAGGTATAAAAGATATTTTCAAGGTAGAAAGAATTTTGTGGCATCCACATAATGTTACGTCAGTGAAAGACTGTTTTGATTCATGGAATTAAATACGTAAACATATGCATAAAAGATGGTTCAAAAGGATACATAATTTTGCTTGAAGATATAGAATTATCCATGTTTTAGAATTCTGGATAAGGTTACCTCAGTGAATGAATTTATTTACCACATTGTGCCACATTTAGTATATCTTTTTAAAGGTACTTACATAAATGATGTCTCTAAGATGCAGCTATGTGTGTGACTGGTTCTGGGTCCTCACAGTGGAGGAATGTGTTCCCCTATGAATGCCGAAGTAACAATGCTATCTAAAGGCAACCACATAAGGATGGCTCACAGACTGTATTAAATGGTCTGACTTTGTAACCTGTTATTTAATTGCAAGCATACATTCTCCATGCATTGCTTCATGTTATATTCTATGCGTAGCCACATGCGTAAATATATGTGTAAGAGTAATATAATTTAATAGTTCCTGGGTAATGCAGTTTAGTGGAAGATTTTGTTCACCACAGTGTTGCATTTAACATACTATGTAATAACATGTGCATTGAAGATATTCCTGAAAGCTAGACTTAATGTATGAGTATGTGCCCTGGTATTTCAGTGAGGCCATGTTCACAACACAGTGCTCCATATAACATGCTTTAAAATGTCATATGTACAAAAAAGCCATTCATTTCTATGTATGGTAGCTTTCCTCATAATTATGGTGTTATTCCAGGAATGAATATATTCACATCATGCCACATTTAAGACATTATGAAAAAGTATGTGAATGAAAGACATTTCTAAGAGTACTGCATCTGTGTTTCTAAGAGTATACATGGAGGGTTACTTCAGTGGATAAATATGTTCAACACAATGTGCTGCATTTAATATGCTGAGAAGATACAGGTATGAAAGGTATCTCTAAGGATAATAAGTGTACATGTGAATAACTGAAGAGTTCTATAACTGGAAGCATGTGTTCACCGGTGTGTGGCATGTGGAATCCACGGTGCAGTCACGTGTCTGAAGGATGTTTCTAAGGGTAATAGCATTGTCTTCTATCCAGATATTACTTCTGAGGAAGATGTGCTCACCACACTGGACTACATTCAGTACAACATAAAGACACAGTGAGAAGAGAGATTTCTAGCAATGTTACTTATATATGTGTATGTGTCACGATGGGATGAATTTAGTACAAATACAAAGCTACATGTATAAATGTAAAAAGAACAGGGCTGTTCATTATATTACTTAATCTGTGATAACCATGTGCTGCATGCAATACACTCTAGAAATGCTATGTATAGAAGTTGTTTCTAATAACAAAGGTTTTATAGGTAAATAGTGTTATGTCGAGAAAGACTGTTTTCCTGACTCATGAAGCTTTTTTATACTCTGAAACTCAGGTACAAAAGCTAACGTGAAGAATGCTGGTTGAGTATGCACATAAACTCCACGCTATTTCACTGCCAGGAGCCCTCACCTCTTTTGTTGGATACACTACATTGCATAATTTGACACATAAAATAAATGCTTCTAGGAGTAAAGAAAGTATATATATTTTTGGTGTCATTAATATACACTTACATGAACACCATTGTGGTTACTAGATTCCCCAAATTATCAAGTCCCCAGCACGTACCTGATTACAGTCACTGTCCATCAGCATAGTAAGATGCTATAGAATCACACTACTTGACTTCTCTGTATATACTACCTCTCCCGTGCCCCATATGTTATGTGGGCTAATCATAATGCCCAATTTTCCTCTTCTTCTTCCCTTCCTACCCATCCTCCCCAGTCCCTTTCCCTTTGGTAACTGTTAGTCCATTCTTGGGTTCTGTGAGTCTGCTGACGTTTTGTTCCTTCAGGGTTTTTCTGTTCTTATATTACACAGATGAGTGAAATTATTTGATACTTGTCTTTCTCTGCCTGGCTTATTTCACTGACCATAATACCCTCTAGCTCTATCCATGTTGTTGCAAAAGGTTTCCTTCTTATGGCTGAATAATATTCCATATGTATATGTACCATATCTTCTTTATTTATTCATCTACTGATGGACATTTAGGTTGCTTCCATTTCTTGGCTATTGTAAATAGTGCTGCAGAAAGCATAAGCGTGCATATGTCTTTGTCAAAATGGGCTCCTGCATTCTTAGGGTAAATTCCTAGGAGTGGAATGCCTGTGTCAAATGGTATTTCTATTTTGAAATTTTTTTTCAATAAGATACATTTTTATTTAAATGAAGGATAGCAGATGGGCAATTATATTATATTATCTTGTGATTAACAACAGATCTATATGAACTATACCACACAGATATCATGAGACCAAGTCACCCACCACCTCTGATGGAGGAAGATGTTTTAAAGGCTTGAATCTGAAAAAGCTTAAGCCTATAACTGATTCATTACTTCATACCCTGGATGAGAAAAAAATCCTGTTTAATGCATAAAGTGAGTAGAACCTGAAGAATTAATAGATAATGGGGGGTGGGTGAGAAATGCCCATAAGCAATGTGGCTTCTTACATTTAGGAGTTAACCTGAGATCTGACTCTTCTAATGTCTCTCTGCAGACCTCTGCCTGGATTTTTTTTTTTTTGTAATTATTTTTTATTGAAGGGTAGTTGACGCACAGTATTACATTACATTAGTTTCAGGTGGACAACATAGTGATAAAACATTTATATACATAATTCTAGGTTCCAGCTATCACCCTACCATGCTGTTACAATATCTTGACTATATTCCTTATGCAATACATTACATCCCGGTTACTTATTTATTTTACCATTGGAAGTCTGTCCATTTTTTTGTGTGTGTGTGAGGGCATCTCTCATATTTATTGATCAAATGGCTGTTAACGACAATAAAATTCTGTATAGGGGAGTCAATGCTCAATGCACAATCATTAATCCACCCCAAGCCTAATTTTCATCAGTCTCCAATCTTCTGAGGCATAACAAACAAGATCTTACATGGAGAACAAATTCTTACATGATGAATAAGTTACATAGTGAACAATACAAGGGCAGTCATCACAGAAACTTTCAGTTTTGCTCATGCATTATGAACTATAAACAGTCAGTTCAAATATGAATACTCATTTGGTTTTTATAAATGATTTATATGTGGATACCACATTTCTCTCTTTATTATTATTATTATTTTTAATAAAATGCTGAAGTGGTAGGTAGATACAAGATAAAGGTAGAAAACATAGTTTAGTGTTGTAAGAGAGCAAATGTAGATGATCAGGTGTGTGCCTGTAGACTATGTGTTAATCCAAGCTAGACCAGGGCAATAAAACATCCACGTATGCAGAAGATTTCTCTCAGAACAGGGGGGTCGAGGTTCTAAGCCTCACCTCTGTTGATCCCCAATTTCTCACCTGATGACCCCCCTGCGACTGTGCCTGTCTTAGGTTGTTCCTCCCTTGAGGAATCTTACCCGTCTCTGGCTAACCAGTCATCTTCCGGGGCCATGCAGGGAAGTGTAGACTTGGTAAGTGAGAGAGAAGCCTCATTGTTTGAAATTGTTAGCTTTTTATTTCTTTGCATATTTATGCCCTGTAGCTTCTATGCCCAGCATTTGTCTTGAGGTACCTTTACCACTTGGAAGAATTATGATACTCGGTAAATTTGATATGAGGCACAAATTCTATTTAAGGGTTGTAATTAGGAAGGAAGAAGGAAAGCTATAGAAGAAGCAGGCGGAAGAAAACATGGGAAGATTGATTACTTCTTTGACATATCTTCTTGTAGAGTAACTTCAGTATGTATAGGTTTTAAGCTACTACTTAAATTGCGCACACACATTAACATAATAGGAGTATAGTTACATAACCAAAGCATATCTGTAATTACTAGCCATCTCCAGTGAAACCAAGAAAACCAGTTAGGCACCTTAGGCATTTGTGAAAACTTATCTATGATACGGTGGATATTGTTCAACGGAAGTTGGACAGTCTGAGAGAAATCGGACAAATTAAAACAACCCATTTCTAGGGAATGTTTACATCCCTTATGTTCTTTTAACAGTAAATAGTCTGTAGTTGTAAGATTTTGAAGTGCTACAATTTGCACTTCTCCTAATTCTTGATTGAGTATAGATCCAGTCAAATTTGTTGTTTTACTGTATGCACAGGCCAGCTTAGATATCTCCTTCATTCCCATGGCAAGTCCAGGAGCTGGTGGGATGAGTGCAGCTGTAGCAGTGTGTGGATCTTTGTTCGGGTTTTTTGATGATCACCTTCTGACATGAGTCTTCCCAAGAGTGCTGAAGTTCGAAGTTCTTTTTCATATTGTATCTTAGTTCATTTTCGGGGTAGCCGAATTAGGCTTTGATCCTCTGTATAAACACAAACAGACCTTTTGGCTACACTTTTATATGCCCTTTATACTCTTGTGTAGAACTCATTGGAGGTTACCACACAGGAACTGCCTTTTTGTTTTGTTTTGTTGTTTTTGGTATCACTAATCTACACTTACATGACGAATATTATGTTTACTAGGCTCTCCCCTATACCAGGTCTCCCCTATTAACCCCTTTACTGTCACTGTCCATCAGCATAGCAAAATGTTGTAGAATCACTACTTGCCTTCTCTGTGTTGTACAGCCCTCCCTTTTCTCCTACCCCCAAGCATGCTAATCTTAACACCCCACTACTTCTCCCCCCCCTTATCCCTCCCTACCCACCCATCCTCCCCAGTCCCTTTCCCTTTTGTACCTGTTAGTCCATTCTTGAGTTCTGTGATTCTGCTGCTATTTTGTTCCTTCAGTTTTTCCTTTGTTCTTATATTCCACAGATAAGTGAAATCAATTGGTATTTCTCTTTCTCCGCTTGGCTTGTTCACTGAGCATAATACCCTCCAGCTCCATCCATGTTGCTGCAAATGGTAGGATTTGAACTTTTCTTGTGGCTGAGTAGTATTCCATTGTGTATATGTACCACATCTTCTTTATCCATTCATCTATCGATGGACATTTAGGTTGCTTCCAATTCTTGTCTATTGTAAATAGTGCTGCAATATACAAAGGGGTTCATTGGTGTTACTCAAACTTGATTGCTGCATTCTTAGGGTAAATTCCTAGGAGTGCAATTCCTGGGTCAAATGATAAGTCGGTTTTGAGCATTCTGATGTACCTCCATATTGCTTTCCACAATGGCTGAACTAACTTACATTCCCACAGCAGTGTAGGAGGGCTGCCCTTTCTCCACAGCCTCGCCAACATTTGTTGTTGTTTGTCTTTTGGATGGCAGCCATCCTTACTGGTGTGTGGTGATACCTCATTGTAGTTTTAATTTGCATTTCTCTGATAATTAGTGATGTGGAGCATCTTTTCATGTGTCTGTTGGCCATCTGTATTTCTTTTCTGTAGAACTGTCTGTTCAGTTCCTCTGCCCATTTTTTAATTGGGTTATTTGTTTTTTGTTTGTAGAGGTGTGTGAGCTCTTTATATATACTGGACATCAAGCCTTTATCGGATGTGGCATTTTCAAATATATTCTCCTATACTGTTGGGATCCTTTTCGTTCTATTGATGGTGTCTTTGCTGTACAGAAGCTTTTAAGCTTAATATAGTCCCACTTACTCATTTTTGCTGTTGTATTCCTTGCCCGGGGAGATATGTTCAAGAAAGGTCACTCATGTTTATGTCTAAGAGGTTTTTGCCTATGTTTTCCTCCAAGAGTTTAATGGTTTCATGACTTACATTCAGGTCTTTGATCCATTTGGAGTTTACTTTTGTATATGGGGTTAGACAATGTTCCTGTTTCATTCTCCTACATGTAGCTTTCGAGCTTTGCCAGCACCATCTGTTGAAGAGACTGTCATTTCGCCATTGTATGTCCATGGCTCCTTTATCAAATATTAATTGACCGTATATGTCTGGGTTAATGTCTGGATTCTCTAGTCTGTTCCATTGGTCTGTGGCTCTGCTCTTGTGCCAGTACCAAATTGTCTTGATTACTATGGCTTTATAGTAGAGCTTGAAGTTGGGGAGTGAGATCCCCCCTACTTTATTTTTCTTTCTCAGGATTGCTTTGGCTATTCGGGGTCTTTGGTGTTTCCATATGAATTTTTGTATTATTTCTTCCAGTTCATTGAAGAACATTGCTGGTAGTTTCATAGGGATTTCATCAAATCTGTATATTGCTTTGGGCAGGATGGCCATTTTGACCGTATTAATTCTTCCTAGCCACGAGCATGGGATAAGTTTCCATCTGTTAGTATCCTCTTTAATTTCTCTTAAGAGTGACTTGTAGTTTTCAGAGTATAAGTCTTTCACTTCTTTGGTTAGGTTTATTCCTAGGTATTTTTTTTTATGCAATTTTGAATGGAGTAGTTTTCCTGATTTCTCTTTCTTTTGGTTCATTGTTAGTATATCGGAAAGCCACAGATTTCTGTGTGTTGATTTTGTATCCTGCAACTTTGCTGTATTCCGATATCAGTTCTAGTAGTTTTGGGGTGGAGTCTTTAGGGTATTTTATGTACAGTATCATGTCATCTGCAAATAGTGACAGTTTAACTTCTTCTTTACCAATCTGGATTCCTTGTATTTCTTTGTTTTGTCTGATTGCCATGGCTAGGACCTCCAGTAATATGTTAAATAACAGTGGAGAGAGTGGGCATCATTGTCTAGTTCCCGATCTCAGAGGAAATGCTTTCAGCTTCTCGCTGCTCAATATAATGTTGGCTGTGGGTTTATCTTAGATGGCCTTTATTATGTTGAGTACTTGCCCACTGTTCCCATTTTGCTGAGAGTTTTTATCATGAATGGATGTTGAACTTTGTCAAATGCTTTTTCAGCATCTATGGAGATGATCATGTGGTTTTTGTCTTTCTTTTTGTTGATGTGGTTTATGATGTTGATGGACTTTCAAATATTGTACCATCCTTGCATCCCTGGGATGAATCCCACTTGGTTATGGTGTATGATCCTTTTGATGTATTTTTGAATTCGGTTTGCTAATATTTTGTTGAGTATTTTTGCATCTATGTTCATCAGGGATATTGGTCTCTGGTTTTCTTTTTTGGTGGGGTCTTTGCCTGGTTTTGGTATTAGGGTGATGTTAGCTTAATAGAAGGAGTTTGGGAGTATCCCCTCCTCCTCTATTTTTTGGAAAACTTCAAGGATAATGGGTATTATGTCTTCCCTGTATGTCTGATAAAATTTCAAGGTAAATCCATCTGGCCCGAGGGTTTTGTTCTTTGGTAGTTTTTTGATTACCACTACAATTTTGTTGCTGGTAATTGGTCTGTTTAGATTTTCTGTTTCTTTCTGGTTCAATCTTGGAAGTTTGTATTTTTCTAGGAAGTTGCCCATTTCTCCTAGGTTTCCCAGCTTTTTAGCACATAGGTTTCCTTAGTATTCTCTAATCATTCTTTGTATTTCTGTGGGGTCCGTCGTGATTTTTCCTTTCTCATTTCTGATACTGTTGATTTGTGTTGACTCTCTTTTCTTCTTAATATGTCTGGCTAGAGGCTTATCTATTTTGTTTATTTTCTCGAAGAACCAGCTCTTGGTTTCATTGATTTTTGCTATTGTTTTATTCTTCTCAATTTTATTTATTTCTTCTCTGATCTTTATTATGTCCCTACTTCTGCTGACCTTAGGCCTCATCTGTTCTTCTTTTTCCAATTTCGATAATTGTGATATTAGACCATTCATTTGGGGTTGCTCTTCCTTTTTTAAATATGCTTGGATTGCTATATACTTTCCTCTTAAGACTGCTTTTGCTGTGTCCCACAGAAGTTGGGGCTTAGTGTTGTTGTTGTCATTTGTTTCCATATATTGCTGGATCTCCATTTTGATTTGGTCATTGCTCCATTGATTATTTAGGAGCATGTTGTTAAGCCTCCATATGTTTATGAGCCTCTTTGCTTTCTTTGTACAGTTTATTTCTAGTTTTATGCCTTTGTGGTCTGAAAAGTTGGTTGGTAGGTTTTCAATCTTTTGGAATTTTCTGAGGCTCTTTTTGTGGCCTAGTATGTGGTCTATTCTGGAGAATGTTCCATGTGCACTTGAGAAGAATGTATATCTCGCTGCTTTTGGATGTAGAGTTCTATAGATTTCTATTAGGTCCATCTGCTCTACTGTGTTGTTCAGTGCTTCCGTGTCCTTACTTATTTTCTGCCCAGTGGATCTATCCTTTGGGGTGAGTGGTGTGTTGAAGTCTCCTAGAATGAATGCATTGCAGTCTATGTCCCCCTTTAGTTCTGTTAGCATTTGTTTCACATATGCTGGTGATCCTGTGTTGGGTGCATATATATTTAGAATGGTTATATCCTTTTGTTGGATTGAGCCCTTTATCATTATGTAGTGTCCTTCTTTATCTCTTGTTACTTTCTTAGTTTTGAAGTCTATTTTGTCTGATATTAGTACTGCAACCCCTATTTTCTTCTCACTGTTGTTTACTTGAAATATGTTTTTCCATCCCTTGACTTTTAGTCCGTACATGTCTTTGGGTCTGAGGTGAGTTTCTTGTAAGCAGCATATAGATGGGTCTTGCTTTTTTATCCATTCTGTTACTCTGTGTCATTTGATTGGTACATTCAACCCATTAACATTTAGGGTGACTATTGAAAGATATGTACTGATTGCCATTGCAGGCTTTAAATTCGTGGTTACCAAAGGTTCAAGGTTAGCCTCTTTAGTATCTTACTGCGTAACTTAGCTCGCTTATTGAGCTGTTATATACACTGTCTGGAGATTCTTTTCTTCTCTCCCTTCTTGTTCCTCCTCCTCGATTCTTCATATGTTGGGTGTTTTTTGCTGTGCTCTTTCTAGGAGTGCTCCCATCTAGAGCAGTACCTGTAAGATGTTCTGTAGAGGTGGTTTGTGGAAAGCAAATTCCCTCAGCTTTTGTTTGTCTGGGAATTGTTTAATCCCACCGTCATATTTGAATGATAGTCGTGCTGGATACAGTATCCTTGGTTCAAGGCCCTTCTGTTTCATTGTATTAAATATATCATGCCATTCTCTTCTGGCCTGTAGGGTTTCTGTTGAGAAATCTGACGTTAGCCTGATGGGTTTCCCTTTATAGGTGACGTTTTTCTCTCTAGCTGCCTTTAACACTCTTTCCTTGTCCTTGATCTTTGCCATTTTAATTATGATGTGTCTTGGTGTTGCCCTTCTTGGATCCTTTCAGTTGGGGTTTCTGTGTATTTCCGTGGTCTGTTCGATTACTTCCTCCCCCAGTGTGGGGAAGTTTTCAGCAATTATTTCTTCTAAGATACTTTCCATCTCTTTTCCTCTCTCTTCTTCTTCTGGGTCCCCTATAATACGGATATTGTTCCTTTTGGATTGGTCACACAGTTCTCTTAATATTGTTTCATTCCTGGAGATCCTTTTGTCTCTATGTCAGCTTCTATGCGTTCCTGTTCTCTGATTTCAATTCCATCAATGGCCTCTTGCATTCTATCCTTTCTGCTTATATATCCTTCCAGAGTTTGTTTCATTTCTGCGATCTCCTTTCTGGCATCTGTGATCTCCTTCCGGACTTCATCCCATTTCTCTTGCATATTTCTCTGCATCTCTGTCAGCATGTTTATGATATTTATTTTGAATTCTTTGTCAGGAAGACTGGTTAGGTGTGTCTCCTTCTCTGGTGTTGTCTCTGTGATCTTTGTCTGCCTGTAGCTTTGCCTTTTCATGGTGATAGGAATAGTTTGCAGAGCTGGGACGAGTGACGCCTGGAAGAACTTCCTTTCTTGTTGGTTTGTGGCCCTCCTCTCCTGGGAGAACAGCGACCTCTAGTGGCTTGTGCTGCGCAGCTGCGCGCAGACAGGGTTTCTGCTTCCTGCCCGGCTGCTATGGAGTTAATCTCCGCTGTTGCTGTGGGCGTGGCCTGGCTCAGGCATCTCCTCCAATGTGGTGGAGTCGCGTTGGATCGGGAGCGGCTGGGAGGCTGTTTATCTCTGTAAGGGGCCTCCCTGCTCCTGCAGCCCAGGGGTTAGGGTGCCCAGAGATCTCCGGATACCCTACCTCTGGATTAAGTGTCCTGCCTTGCCCCTTTAAGACTTCCAAAAGCACCACCAAAACAAAGCAAAGACGACCAAAAAAAAAATTTTTTTTAATTAAAAAAAAAGGTGTCCTCTCCTTTTTCTTTATTCTCCAGTGCCAGCCTCAGGCCTCTGATCACCGGTGTTGCTGCCCTGTTTCCCTAGTATTGGGGTCCCTATCCCTTTTAGACTACCAAAAAGCGCTTGCCAAAACAATAGAGCAAAAAAAAATTGGTTGCGTGCTTTTCTTATGACCTCTGGCGCCCAGCCTCCAGTGCCCGCTCACTATTCTTGCTGCCCCTGTATTCTTAGTATCCATGGCCCCCTGGGCACGTACTGTGTCTGGGCCCGGATGGTGGGTGCTGGGTGTTTGGCAGTCCTGGTCTCCGTCTCCCTCCGGCTCTGCCTATTCTTCTACCGCCGGGAGTTGGGGGGACGGGCGCTCAGCTCCCCCCTGGCCAGGGCTTCTATCTTACCCCCTTCGCAAGGCGCTGGGTTCTCTCAGGTGCGGATGTGGTCCTGATATTGTCCTGTGACCTCTGGTCTTTATTCTAGGAAGGGTTGTCTTTGTTATATTTTCATAGATATATGTGGTTTTGGGAGGAGATTTCCGCTTCTCTACTCACGCCATCTTCCGCCCCTCCCCCATTTTGAAATTTTTAAGGAACCTCCACTCTGCTTTCCACAGTGGTGGAACTAATTTACATTCCCATAAGCAGTGTGGGAGGGTTCCCCGTTCTCCACCTCCTTGCCACCAGCATTTGTTGTTGTTTCTTTTTTGGATGCTGTCCATCCTTACTGGTGTGAGGTGATACCTCATTGTGGTTTTAATTTGCATTTCTCTGACGACTAGTGATGTAGAGCATCTTTTCATGTGCCTGTTGGCAATCTGAATTTCTCCTTTGGAGAACTGTCTTTCAGCTCCTCTGACCATTATTTAAGTGGCTTATTTTTTTTCTGGTTGTTGAGCTTCATGAGCTCTTTGTAAATTTTGAATGTCTGCCCCTTATCACGTATGTCATTTATGAATATATTCTCCAATACTGTAGAATGCTTCTGTGTTCTACTGATGGCGTCCTTTGATGTACAGAGGTTTTTAGTTTGATATAATCCAACTTGTTCATTTTTACTTTTGTTTCCCTTGCCCGGGGGGACATGTTCATGAAGAAGTTGCTCATATTTATAGTTGAGAGAATTTTGCCTATGTTTTCTTCTAAGAATTTTATGATTTCATGACTTACACTCAAGTCTTGACTCCATTATGAATTTATTTTGTGTATGGAGTTAGACAATGATTCAGTTTCATTTTCTTACATATCGAGCTGCCCAGTTTTGCCAACATCAGCTGTTGAAGAGGCTGTCGTTTCCCCCATTGAATTCCCATGGCTCCTTTATCACATGTAACAAAATTAACAAAATTACTTTGAACCCAGAGAATTGTATTTTGGTGAAAGTATGTTATTCACCTTTGTTACATTTAGATCACTCTGTGGAGATGTTTATATATAAGAGATATTTCTCAGAATTCTGGCTGTACATGTGATAATGAAAATGTTATTTCATTGAAAGTATATATTCACCACACTGACAATCCTACAAACATTTTATAATGCACATGTGTAAAAGTTGTTTCTAAGAATGACATTTGTCTGTATTACCTAAAACAGTATTACTTCATTTAGGGAATTTATTTTGCACACATACAGTGCATGGTTTACAGTATAAAGTTACATGGATAATGGGCATTTCTAAGAATGGTGGAATTTCGCATCATCTGTTGAGCAATTTTTCAGTGAAAAAATGTGTGTGAAACACATGCTGCATTTCACACATACCAAAAAGGCCCCTGCATAAGAGAAAATGGAATGGATGCTGGCTGCAGGGTCACTCCCCACATAGGATGGAATCAAACTAGAAATTAATAACAGACAGGTAATGGGAAAATCCCAAATTAAACGATGTTAACAACATACTTCTAAGTAACACATGAGCCAAAGCAGAAATCTCAAGAAATTAAAAAACACCACACACTGAATTAAACTGAAAATGTGATTATTAAAATTTGTGGCATCCAGTAAAAGCAGGGATTTGAGCAAAATGTACAGCACTGATTAAATGCACATTAGAGAAAAAGAAAGATCTCAAATTACTAATCAAAGTTCCCACCTTAGGATACTTAGTAACAGAATGGCAAATTAAATCCAAAGTAAATAGTAGTAATATATCAAGTAGAAGTAAATGAAATTGAAAACAGGAAACCATAAAGCCAAAAGTTGATTTTTTTGAACATGTCAGTAAAATCGATATGCCTCTAGCCAGGCTAAAAGTGTGCACACAAATTACCAATAGCAGAAATGAAAGAGAGGACATCCCTCTAGATGTCCCATGGACATTAAAGGCAACAGTGAAATAATATCAGGATTACTCTGCCCACAGACTTCCAAACATTGATGAACAGACTGCTTCCTTAAGACTAACGCCTTCCAACATCAAACAAGAAGAAATGGACTATGTGAATAGGCTTGTATCTCCTAAAGAAACCAAATGAAAAGTAAGTAACCTCTGTGAGAGGAAGCACCAGGGGTTCTCTGGTGACTCCTACCAAACACTTAAGGAAGAAATAAGCCAGTATTTTACTGTATCTCTCACACATTAGAAACAGAGGGAATTCTCAACTCATCATATTGGGATGGCATTATCTTAACATCAAAACCAGACAAGGCTACCAGAAGAACACTACGAACATACCTCATGAACAGAGACACCAAATTCCTCAACCAATACTTGTAAATTGAGACCAACATCATATGGAAAAATTATACATCCTGGACAAGGTGGATTTATCCCAGGTATACAATCCTGGCTGATGATCGACAAGTCAATGTGATCCATCACAACAGCCTTTGTAAAGGAAAACTGCATGACCAGAGCTACAGATGCAGAAAAACAGTGCAATCCAACACCATCACGATAAAAACTCTCAGTAATCCAGGAAAAGATGGGGATGTCCTTCCAAAACAGCTAAATAATATCGACAAGAAACCTACAGATAACATTACCCTTAGAGGTGAGAAACATGGAGCTTTCCTGGTAAGATGAGGAAAAGGGCAAGGATGTCCTGCCACAGCACTCCTCCACATCATACTGGGGGTTCCAGCTGTGCACCGAACCAAGGAAAGGGAATGAAAGGTATGAATACTGGGAAAGAAGAGAAACACCTGTATTTCTTCACAGAGGACACGACTGTCTATGGAAAGAAAACAAAAAAATCAGCAAGAACAGACACCTGGCCGTGAAGAGCCATCGTGGTGAGTTGAGCAGACACTGAGCTACTGCACACACATCAGTCACATGGCTGCACCTCAGCCAAGAGCAAATGGAGACTGAATTTCCAAACAAAATACCGCTGACATGAATACTCCCAAAGTGAGAAGCTCATTAATATAAACCTAAGGAAATATATACAAGAGTCTCCACAACATTGCTAAATATACACCACTCTAAGGACAGTTTGTAAGCATGCTGACTGCACACAAGTGCGCAGGACCACACGGCAGCAGTGATGAGCTCTACCAAACTGGTAAAGAATAATTAAAGCCAATCATCATTCTCAAAATCTTCTGAAAATTGAAGAGTGCAGAACACTTCCAAATTTATTCTAAGGGTCCAGTATTACCCTGCGATGAATATAGGTAAGACTCTACAGGAAAACAAAACTATAGGACAATATTCCTGATGAAAATAGATTTAAAAATTCTAAAAATCGTAGTAAATGCAATTGAAGGACACTTTAAACGTTACACCCCATGACAAACTGACACTTATCACAAAGAGGTCAGGATGGTTCGACATGCGCAGATCAGTATATGATGCATGACATTAATAGAATTAAAGATAAAAAGCATCACATAATAGATGCAGAAAGAGCATGTGATGAAATAAAATATATACTCATGATATAAACCCTCAACAAACTGGGTACAGACAGAACATAACTGAGCTAATGGCCATACACAACAAACCTACAGTTACTGCAATGGTGAAACATTGAGAGCGTCCCTATGAGATCAGGGAGAAGACAGGTCTGCACATGATGATGCAGGAAATCTCTGGACTCTTAATAACCTGAGGTTATGAAAATGAGGGAAAGTCTCAGAACCAGAACAGACAGAGACATATTTTTCTCAGTGTTGGTACAGTGGGTGATATTTACAGTGGGTCTGTCAATGAGAGTATCAACAATGGTGGTTTCCTGATGTGGGACATGAGGTCTTTTTGAGGTAGAGTTGTGACTGTCATTGGTCCAATAGGCTGAAGGGATGTGTGTGGAGGTGCAAATGTGGTGCAGTGTTACCCACGGGAGAATCTGAATGAAGGAATGTCAGTGAGAGTGCAGGTTTTCTCTAGATTTGTAATTATTTGCAGGCACTCTCCTAAATGACCATGTTAACACTGCACCATTGAAAAGATCTGAGCACAGCCTGTTACACAGGAAGATCCCTGTGCCAGCTCAGATGAGCCAAGCTGTGCAGCTGGTGTGCCTGGGAGAGGCAGTATGTGTGCTCTGTGTCAATGCCCCTGCACCTCTGCTGCAAAGATCACCTGCGACGCCCGTGTAAACAGTATTTCAAGCCTCATTTTCCACTTGAAGCCCCTCCTCTGCTGGGCACTGTGAGCACCAACTGACCCTTGCCAGGAGTCACAGGACAAGGAGGAGGGCATTTCCTCTCACAGCCACTCCTCCCAACAGGCCTAGCATCCCCTGGAATCACTGTACCCTGTCTTTTTCCATGAGGCAGGCATTGGATGGGAGATCAGGGTTCAGTGGTATTGTTCTGTCTTGGACTGTGCCACTCAGAGTGTGTTCCTGCAGGTGTTATCAGGAACATAAGGAAAAACCTAGAGAGAGAGAAGAAATACACTCTGGCTCTGTTATGGTGGGATTCTGCCAAGAGGAATGAATGCCTAAGGGGCAGGAAGGTGTGACACATGCGAGGCAGGAAAATTTGGGTGCAGGAGGTTTTGGGGGAATATGATGCAGTGATGATGCCCTTATGGTGCACTAAATCAATCCATGTGGGAAACTTCCACACGTACTAACAATCCTAATAAAAAAATTAGATATGCAATATCATAGGAGAAAATACACTACACTGAAATCCACAGAAACTAAAGCAAAATGATCACTAGATATTATGCAAATTAGCACTGTGAAATGACATTTTAAGTTGAAATGCATTTTGCTCTCTCCTGACAATTTTGACTCTTCTAAACTCTCACAATTTAAGTAGTAAGAGTACTAGACAGTTCACTCTTTGTTTTAAACCAATGAGATTATATAATGTTGAAAGTAAGGTTGATGAATGAATGTAAAACTTTAAAGAGATATGGATATAGTTTAAGAATTTGAAAGTAAAAACCATAAAGCAATTGAAAATATGTCTGGCTCTGCTGAAATAAAATATATAAATTTAAATTACACTATAAAATATAATACATCTTCAATTATTTAAGACAATTTCAGTTATATCAATGTTACAGGAAATTAACCATTAGGAGAATGATAAATTCCATGGTGAGTTAGGTCTATTACCAGAATTCAAAAAGAAGGTCCCGTGAATGTACATCGACTTTCCCTGGGTGACTGAACAGAAACAGTTCAGAAGAAGAAAAACACACGGCATGCCATTTTTTCACCAAAGCCCTCAAGACACCTGATGCCCCTGTAATCAGGGCTCTGTAAAATTGTGTATGAGCATCTAAGATAAAACACATAGGAATAGTTCAGACAACTTTATACTACTTAACAACTAATTAATAAAACTATCACAGGAGTAGCAACATATGGTAACAAAATACATGGTGTTGAACACAGAAGTGTGTCGGCAGAGACTGCCAAATTTAATGCAATTGATCATGATGGAATGATAACATGAATTATGAGCAATGGGTTAAAAAACGATGCAAACTCCAACAATGTATAGATCCTCATGCTTATTAGAAGGCCTACAACACATGAAGAAAGTGAAGTATAAAGCTTATTAGAAGAACATAAAACTAAATGAAGACATACACTTTTTTGGAGCTGAGAATTAAAAAGGAAAGGGATGAACATGCTAAACAGAAGATGAAAGTATCCGTCACTACATGAAGGATTCACATAACAGAGGAAGTTTAGAAAATACCTTACTGTCATCTTTGAAACTGAGAATACACAAAATTAAACTGAATGCCTTCATATTGTATTCAGAACCTGAAAAATATATTTTCCATAAATGCATTTGATTTAGAAAAAGCAGCCAATGTTTTGGCTCATAAGTCACAGTTCTTAAGCGTTGGCTGATAGCATGGAATATGAAACCATACTAAAATCTGGTTTGATATCAGTAAAATACTAAAACTCAAAGCAATCTTCTGAATTTTAATATACTTAAACTCCCCCTTTTTAGTATATTTCAAATTAGTGTTGGAAAAGTATAACCCAGTAGTGTGAAGGGACACATTGGGGTAATGCTTTTTCTTTGTTTCATGATCCAGGGAAGATGGGTTGCTCTCAGTTTTTAAATTAATTTAATTTAATAACTGTGTATATGTTTCCCTTTGTCTGATTCTGAACTTGCCATTTATCCCCAGAAACAAAACTGAATCAAAATGTTACTGGATAATTTGAATCTAACCCTTAGAAACCCTCAGTGAGTGAGTAACATTGGAAATTAATAATTGTTACAGGGCCAGATCTTTGAAGGTGACTCACAGAAGAGCACAATGCCCTGAGAGCGCAAGCCTTACTTTATCTGCTTCCATTTTTTAAATTGTTTATTTATTTATTTATTTTTATTTTTATGTAGTTATCACTTATCTACAATTACATGAAGAACATCATGTTTGCTAGGCTCTCCCCTGCACCAATCCCCCCTCACAAACCCCATTATGGTCACTGTCCATCAGCACAGTAAGATGTAGAATCACTACTTTTCTTCTCTGTGTTGCACAGCCCTCCCCTTTCCCACAATCCCCACATTATACACGCTAATCATAATACACCCTTTCTTCTACTCCGCCCTTATCCCTCCCTACCCTCCCATTCTCCCCAGTCCCTTTCCCTTTGGTAACTGTTAGTGCATTCTTGGGTTCTGTGATTCTGCTGCTGTTTGTTCCTTTAGTTGTTCTTTTTTCTTGTACTCCACATATGAGTGAAATCATTTGGTATTTGTCTTTCTATGCTTGGCTTCTTCCACTGAGCATAATACCCTCTAGCTCCATCCATGTAGTTGCAAATTGTAGGATTTGTTTTCTTCTTATGGCTGAATAATATTCCATTGTGTATATGTACCACATCTTCTTTATCCATTCATCTACTGATGGACACTTAGGTTGTTTCCATTTCTTAGCTATAGTAAATAGTACTGTGATAAACATAGGGGTGCATCTGTCTTTTTCAAACTGGGCCGCTGCATTCTTAGGGTAAATTCCTAGAAGTGGAATTCCTGGGTCAAATGGTAAGTCTATTTTCTGCAGTTTGAGGAACCTCCATTTGGCTTTCCACAATGGTTGAACTAATTTACATTCCCACCAGCAGTGTAGGAGGGTTCCCCGTTCTCCACAACCTCGCTGACATTTGTTGTTGTCTTTTGGATGGTGCCATCTTTACTGGTGTGAGGTGATATCTCATTGTGGTTTTAATTTGCATTTCTCTGATAACTAGCGATGTGGAGGATCTTTTCATGTGTCTGATGGCCATCTGAGTTTCTTCTTTGGAGAGCTGTCTGTTCGGCTCCTCTACCCATTTTTTAATTGGAATATTTGTCTTTTGTTTGTGGATGTGCGTTAGCTCTTTATATGTTTTGAATGTCAAGCCTTTATCGGATCTGTCATTTATTAATATATTCTCTCATACTGTAGGGCACCTTTTTGTTCTATTGATGGTATCCTGTGCTGTACAGAAGCTTTTCAGCTTGATGTAGTCCCATTTGTTTATATTTGCTTTTGTTTTCCTTGCCCAGGGAGACATGTTCATGATGAAGTCTCTAATGTTTATGTCCAAGAGATTTTTGCCTATGTATTTTTCTAAGAATTTTATGGTTTCATGACTTACATTCAGGCCTTTGACCCATTTCGAATTTACTTTTGTGTATGGGGTTAGACAGTGATCCAGTTTCAACAGCTGCCCAGTTTTGCCAGCACCATCTGTTGAAGAGACTGTCATTTCCCCGTTGTATGTCCGTGGATCCTTTATCATATATTAATTGACCACATATGTTTGGGTTAATGTCTGGAGTCTCTAATCTGTTCCTCTGGTCTGTGACTCTGTTCTTGTGCCAGTACCAAATTGTCTTGATTACTCTGGCTTCATAGTAGTGATATCCTCGCCACTTTATTCTTCGTTCTCAGGATGGCTTTGGCTATTCGGGGTCTTCAGCATTTCCATAAGAATTTTTGAACTATTTTCCAGTTTTTTGAAGAATGTTGTTGGTAATTTCATAGGGATTGAATCATATCTGCATATTGCTTTGTGCAGGATGGCCATTTTGATGATATTAATTCTTCCTAGCCAAGAGCATGGGATGAGTTTCCATTTGTTAGGGTACTCTTTAATTTCTCTTAAGAGTGTCCTATAGTTTTCAGAGTATATATCTGTCACTTCATAGTAAGGTTTATTCCTAGGCATTTTATTCTTTTTGATGGAGTCGTGAATGGAACTGTTTTCCTGATTTATCTATTAGTTCAATTTTAGTGCACACTAAAGTCACAGATTTCTGTGTGTTAATTTTCTATCCTGCAAATTTTCTGTATTATGATATCAGTTCTGGTAGTTTCTGAGTGAAGTCTTAAGGGTTTCTTGTGTACAGTACCAAGTCATCTGCAAATAGTGGCAGTTTAAGTTCTTCTTTACAAACTCGATTCCTTGTATTTCTTTGTTTGGTCTAATTGCCATGGCTAGGACCTCCAGTACTATGTTAAATAACAGTGGGGAGTGTGGGCATCCCTGTCTTGTTCCCGATCTCAGAGGAAAAGCTTTTTGCTTCTCACTGTTCAGTATGATGTTAGCTGTGGGTTTATCATATATGGCCTTTATTATGTTGAGATACTTGCTCTCTATTCCCATTTTGCTGAGAGTTTTTATCTTGAATGGATGTTGAATTTTGTTGAATGGTTTTTCAGCATCTATGTAGATGTTTATGTGATTTTGTCCTTCTTTTTGTTGATGTGGTGTATGATGTTGATGGATTTTCGAATGTTGTGCCATCCCTGCATCCCTGGGAAGAGTCTCAATTGGATGTCGTGTATGATTCTTTTGTTATATTTTTGAATTCACTTTGCTAATATTTCATTGAGTATTTCTGCATCTACATTCATCAGGGATATTGGTCTGTAATTTTTTTGTTGTTGTTGGGGTCTTTGCCTGGTTTTGGTACTCGGGTGATGTTGGCTTCATAGAATGAGTTTGCGGGTATTCCCTCCACTTCTGTTTGGAAAATTTTAAGGAGAATGGGTATTATGTCTTCTGTGTATGTCTGGTAAAATTCTGAGGCCAATCCAATTGGCCCAGTGGTTTTCTTCTTGGGTAGTTTCTTGATTATCAATTCAATTTCTTAGCTCCTAATTTATTTGTTTAACTTTTGTGTTTCTTCCTTGGTTAGCCTTGGAAGGTTGTATTTTTCTAGGAAGTTGTCCATTTATTCTAGGTTTTCCAGCTTGTTGGCATTAAGGTTTTCATAGTTGTCTTTAATAATTCTTTGTATTTCTGTGGAGTCTGTCATGATTTTTCCATTCTCGTTTCTGATTCAATGTGTGTTGATTCTCTTTTACTCTTAAGTCTGGCTAGAGGCTTATCTATTTTGTTTATTTTCTCAGAGAACCAGCTCTTGGTTTCATTGATTTTTCTGTTTTATTCTACTCAATTTTGTTTATTTCTTCTCTGATCTTTATTATGACCCACCTTCTCTTGACTTTAGGCCTCATTTGTTCTTTTTCCAGTTTTGACAATCGTGATGTTAGACTATTCATTTGGGATTGTTCTTCATTCTTTAAGTATGCCTGGATTGCTGTATACTTTCCTTTTAAGACTGCTTTTGCTGTGTCCCACGGAAGTTGGGCCTTTGTGTTGTTGTCATTTGTTCCCATATATTCCTTGATCTCTTTTTTTTAATGTGTTCATTGATCCATTGAATCTTTAGGAACACGTTGTTAAGACTCCATGTGTTTGTGAGCCTTTTTGTTTTCTTTGTACTATTTATTTATAGTTTTATATCTTTGTGGTCTCAAAAGTTGGCTGAGAGAGGGGGCGGAAGATGGCGGCGTGAGTAGAGCAGCGGAAATCTCCTCCCAAAACAACATATATCTATGAAAATATAACAAAGACAACTCTTCCTAGAATAAAGACCAGAGGACACAGGACAACATCCAGACCACATCCGCACCTGAGAGAACCCAGCGCCTCGCGAAGGGGGTAAGATACAAGCCCCGGCCCCGCGGGAGCCGAGCGCCCCTCCCCCCAGCTCCCGGAGGGAGAAGAGCAGGCAGAGCGGGAGGGAGACGGAGCCCAGGGCTGCCGAACACCAAGCCCCAGCCATCCGGGCCAGAGTGCAGGGCCCTCGATACTGGGAAAACAGGGCAGCGAGAACAGTGAGCAGGCACTGGAGGCTGGGCGACAGAGGACATAAGAAAAGCGCGCGACCATTTTTTTTTTGCTTTTTTGCTGCTTTGTTTTGGCGAGCGCTTTTTGGAAGTCTTAAAGACACAGGGACCCCAATATTAGGGAAACAGGGCAGAAAGACCGGTGAGCAGAGGCCTGAGGCTGGAACCGGAGAATAAAGAAAAACGAACGACCACCTTTTTTTTTTTAATTAAAAATTTTTTTTTTTTTAATTAAAAAAATTTTTTTTCTTGTTTCTTTTTTTTTTGTGGTCGTTGTTTTGTTTTGGTGGGTGCTTTTTGGAAGTCTTAAAGGGGCAGGGCGGGTCACTTAATCCAGAGGTAGGGAATCCGGGACCTCTGGGCACCCTAACCCCTGGGCTGCAGGGAGTAGGGAGGCCCCTTACGGAGATAAATAGCCTCCCAGCAGCTCCTGCTCCAATGCGACTCCACCATTTTGGAGTAGCTGCCCGAGCCAGGCCACGCCCACAGCAACAGCGGAGATTAACTCCACAGCAGCCGGGCAGGAAGCAGAAACCCTATCTGCGCGCAGCTGCCCAGCACAAGCCACTAGAGGTCGCTGTTCTCCCAGGAGAGGAGGGCCACAAACCAACAAGAAGGGAAGTTCTTCCAGCCGTCACTTGTCCCAGCTCTGCAGACTATTCCTATCACCATGAAAAGGCAAAGCTACAGGCAGACAAAGATCACAGAGACAACACCAGAGAAGGAGACAGACCTAACCAGTCTTCCTGACAAAGAATTCAAAATAAGAATCATAAACATGCTGACAGAGATGCAGAGAAATACGCAAGAAAAATGGGATGAAGTCCGGAAAGAGATCACAGATGCCAGAAAGGAGATCGCAGAAATGAAACAAACTCTGGAAGGGTTTATAAGCAGAATGGATAGAATGCAAGAGGCCATTGATGGAATTGAAATCAGAGAACAGGAACGCATAGAAGCTGACATAGAGAGAGACAAAAGGATCTCCAGGAATGAAACAATATTAAGAGAACTGTGTGACCAATCTAAAAGGAACAATATCCGTATTATAGGGGTCCCAGAAGAAGAAGAGAGAGGCAAAGAGAAAGAAAGTATCTTAGAAGAAATAATTGCTGAAAACTTCCCCACACTGGGGGAGGAAGTAATCAAACAGACCACGGAAATACACAGAACCCCCAACAGAAAGGATCCAAGAAGGGCAACACCAAGACACATCATAATTAAAATGGCAAAGATCAAAGACAAGGAAAGAGTGTTAAAGGCAGCTAGAGAGAAAAAGGTCACCTATAAAGGGAAACCCATCAGGCTAACGTCAGATTTCTCAACAGAAACCCTACAGGCCAGAAGAGAATGGCATGATATATTTAATACAATGAAACAGAAGGGCCTTGAACCAAGGATACTGTATCCAGCACGACTATCATTCAAATATGATGGAGGGATTAAACAATTCCCAGACAAACAATAAGCTGAGGGAATTTGCTTTCCACAAACCACCTCTACAGAACATCTTACAGGGACTGCTCTAGATGGGAGCACTCCTAGAAAGAGCACAGCAAAAAACACCCAACATATGAAGAATCGAGGAGGAGGAACAAGAAGGGAGAGAAGAAAAGAATCTCCAGACAGTGTATATAACAGCTCAATAAGCGAGCTAAGTTACTCAGTAAGATACTAAAGAGGCTAACCTTGAACCTTTGGTAACCACGAATTTAAAGCCTGCAATGGCAATCAGTACATATCTTTCAGTAGTCACCCTAAATGTTAATGGGTTGAATGCACCAATCAAAAGACACAGAGTAACAGAATGGATAAAAAAGCAAGACCCATCTATATGCTGCTTACAAGAAACTCACCTCAAACCCAAAGACATGTACGGACTAAAAGTCAAGGGATGGAAAAACATATTTAAAGCAAACAACAGTGAGAAGAAAGCAGGGGTTGCAGTACTAATATCAAACAAAATAGACTTCAAAACAAAGAAAGTAACAATAGATAAAGAAGGACACTACATAATGATAAAGGGCTCAGTCCAACAAAAGGATATAACCATTCTAAATATATATGCACCCAACACAGGATCACCAGCATATGTGAAACAAATACTAACAGAACTAAAGGGGGATATAGACTGCAGTGCATTCATTCTAGGAGACTTCAACACACCACTCACCCCAAAGGATAGATCCACTGGGCAGAAAATAAGTAAGGACACGGAAGCACTGAACAACACAGTAGAGCAGATGGACCTAATAGACATCTATAGAACTCTACATCCAAAAGCAGCGGGATATACATTCTTCTCAAGTGCACATGGAACATTCTCCAGAATAGACCACATACTAGGCCACAAAAAGTGCCTCAGAAAATTCCAAAAGATTGAAATCCTACCAACCAACTTTTCAGACCACAAAGGCATAAAACTAGAAATAAACTGTACAAAGAAAGCAAAGAGGCTCACAAACACATGGAGGCTTAACAACACGCTCCTAAATAATCAATGGATCAATGACCAAATCAAAATGGAGATCCAGCAACATATGGACACAAATGACAACAACAACACTAAGCCCCAACTTCTGTGGGACACAGCAAAAGCAGTCTTAAGAGGAAAGTATATAGCAATCCAAGCATATTTAAAAAAGGAAGAGCAATCCCAAATGAAGGGTCTAATGTCACAATTATCGAAATTGGAAAAAGAAGAACAGATGAGGCCTAAGGTCAGCAGAAGGAGGGACATAATAAAGATCAGAGAAGAAATAAATAAAATTGAGAAGAATAAAACAATAGCAAAAATCAATGAAACCAAGAGCTGGTTCTTCGAGAAAATAAACAAAATAGATAAGCCTCTAGCCAGACTTATTAAGAAGAAAAGAGAATCAACACAAATCAACAGTATCAGAAACGAGAAAGGAAAAATCACGACGGATCCCACGGAAATGCAAAGAATTATTGGAGAATACTATGAAAACCTATATGCTAACAAGCTGGGAAACCTAGGAGAAATGGACAACTTCCTAGAAAAATATAACCTTCCAAGATTGACCCAGGAAGAAACAGAAAATCTAAACAGACCAATTACCAGCAACGAAATTGAAGAGGTAATCAAAAAACTACCAAAGAACAAAACCCCCGGGCCAGATGGATTTACCTCGGAATTTTATCAGACATACAGGGAAGACATAATACCCATTCTCCTTAAAGTTTTCCAAAAAATAGAAGAGGAGGGGATACTCCCAAACTCATTCTATGAAGCTAACATCACCCTAATACCAAAACCAGGCAAAGACCCCACCAAAAAAGAAAACTACAGACAAATATCACTGATGAACGTAGATGCAAAAATACTCAACAAAATATTAGCAAACCGAATTCAAAAATACATCAAAAGGATCACACACCATGACCAAGTGGGATTCATTCCAGGGATGCAAGGATGGTACAACATTCGAAAGTCCATCAACATCATCCACCACATGAACAAAAAGAAAGACAAAAACCACATGATCATCTCCATAGATGCTGAAAAAGCATTTGACAAAGTTCAACATCCATTCATGATAAAAACTCTCAGCAAAACGGGAATAGAGGGCAAGTACCTCAACATAATAAAGGCCATCTATGATAAACCCACAGCCAACATTATATTGAACAGTGAGAAGCTGAAAGCATTTCCGCTGAGATCGGGAACCAGACAGGGATGCCCACTCTCTCCACTGTTATTTAACATAGTACTGGAGGTCCTAGCCACGACAATCAGACAAAATAAAGAAATACAAGGAATCCAAATTGGTAAAGAAGAAGTTAAACTGTCACTATTTGCAGATGACATGATACTGTACATAAAAAACCCTAAAGACTCCACCCCAAAACTACTAGAACTGATATCGGAATACAGCAAAGTTGCAGGATACAAAATCAACACACAGAAATCTGTGGCTTTCCTATATCTAACAATGAACCAACAGAGAGAGAAATCAGGAAAACAACTCCATTCACAATTGCATCAAAAAAAATAAAATACCTAGGAATAAACCTAAACAAAGAAGTGAAAGACTTATACTCTGAAAACTACAAGTCACTCTTAAGAGAAATTAAAGGGGACACTAACAGATGGAAACTCATCCCATGCTCGTGGCTAGGAAGAATTAATATCGTTAAAATGGCCATCCTGCCCAAAGCAATATACAGATTTGATGCAATCCCTATGAAACTACCAGCAACATTCTTCAATGAACTGGAACAAATAATTCAAAAATTCATATGGAAACACCAAAGACCCCGAACAGCCAAAGCAATCCTGAGAAAGAAGAACAAAGTAGGGGGGATCTCACTCCCCAACTTCAAGCTCTACTATAAAGCCATAGTAATCAAGACAATTTGGTACTGGCACAAGAGCAGAGCCACAGACCAATGGAACAGACTAGAGAATCCAGACATTAACCCAGACATATATGGTCAATTAATATTTGATAAAGGAGCCATGGACATACAATGGCGAAATGACAGTCTCTTCAACAGGTGGTGCTGGCAAAACTGGACAGCTACATGTAGGAGAATGAAACTGGACCATTGTCTAACCCCATATACAAAAGTAAACTCAAAATGTATCAAAGACCTGAATGTAAGCCATGAAACCATTAAACTCTTGGAAGAAAACATAGGCGAAAACCTCTTAGACATAAACATGAGTGACCTCTTCTTGAACATATCTCCCCGGGCAAGGAAAACAATAGCAAAAATGAGTAAGTGGGACTATATTAAGCTGAAAAGCTTCTGTACCGCAAAAGACACCATCAATAGAACAAGAAGGATCCCTACAGTTTGGGAGAATATATTTGAAAATGACACATCCGATAAAGGCTTGACGCCCAGAATATATAAGGAGCTCTCACGCCTCAACAAACAAAAAACAAATAACCCAATTAAAAAATGGGCAGAGGAACTGAACAGACAGTTCTCCAAAAAAGAAATACAGATGGCCAACAGACACATGAAAAGATGCTCCACATCGCTAATTATCAGAGAAATGCAAATTAAAACTACAATGAGGTATCATCTCACAGCAGTAAGGATGGCTGCCATCCAAAAGACAAACAACAACAAATGTTGGCGAGGCTGTGGAGAAAGGGTAACCCTCCTACACTGCTGGTGGGAATATAAGTTAGTTCAACCATTGTGGAAAGCAGTATGGAGGTACATCAAAATGCTCAAAACAGACTTACCATTTGACCCAGGAATTGCACTCCTAGGAATTTACCCTAAGAACGCAGCAATCAAGTTTGAGAAAGACAGATGCACCCCTATGTTTATTGCAGCACTGTTTACAATAGCCAAGAATTGGAAGCAACCTAAATGTCCATCGATAGATGAATGGATAAAGAAGATGTGGTACATATACACAATGGAATGCTACTCAGCTATAAGAAAAGGGCAAATCCAATCATTTGCAGCAACATGGATGGAGCTGGAGGGTATTATGCTCAGTGAAACAAGCCAAGCAGAGAAAGAGAAATACCAAATGATTTCACTTATCTGTGGAATATAAGAACAAAGGAAAAATTGAAGGAACAAAACAGCAGCAGAATCACAGAACTCAAGAATGGACTAACAGGTACCAAAGGGAAAGGGACTGGGGAGGATGGGTGGGTAGGGAGGGAAAAGGGGGGGAGAACTAGGTGGGTATTAAGATTAACATGCATGGGGGGTAGGAGAAAAGGGAGGGCTGTACAACACAGAGAAGGCAAGTAGTGATTCTACAACATTTTGCTATGCTGATGGACAGTGACTGTAAAGGGGTTTATAGTGGAGACATGGTATAGGGGAGAGCCTAGTAAACATAATATTCGTCATGTAAGTGTAGATTAGTGATAGCAAAAAAAAAAAAAAAAAAAAGGGCAGTTCCTGTGTGGTAACCTCCAACGAGTTCTACACAAGGGTATAAAGGGCATATAAAAGTGTAGGCAAAGGGTCTGTTCGTGTTTATACAGAGGATCAAAGCCTAATTGGGCTACCCCGAAAATGAACTAAGATACGATATGAAAAAGAACTTCCAACATCTGCACTCTCTGGAAGACTCATGCCAGAAGATGATCATCATAAAACCCCAACAAAGATCCACGCACTGCTACAGCTGTAGATGCACTCATCCCACCTGTTCCTGGACTTGCCATGGGAATGAGGAAGGAGATATCTAAGCTGGCCTGTACATACAGTAAAACAACAAAATTGGACTGGATCTATACTGTTGGAACTCAACCAAGGATTTGGAGAAGTGCAAATTGTAGCGCTCCAAAGTCTTACAACTACAAACTATTTATTGTTAAAAGAACATATGGCATGTGAACAGTCCCCAGGAATGGGTTGTTTTAATTTGTCTGATTTCTCTCAGACTGTTCAAGTTCAGTTGGACAATATCCACCATATCATAGATAAGTTTTCACAAATGCCTAAGGTGCCTAACTGGTTTTCTTGGTTTCACTGCAGATGGCTGGTAATTACAGATATGCTTTGGTTATGTAACTATACTCCTATTATGTTAATGTGTGTGTGCAATTTAAGTAGTAGCTTAAAACCTATACATGCTGAAGTTACTCTACAAGAAGATATATCAAAGAAATAATCAATCTTCCCATGTTTTCTTCCGCCTGCTACTTCTATAGCTTTTCTTCTTCCTTCCTAATTACAACCCTTAAATAGAATTCCTGCCTCATATCAAATTTACCGAGTATCATAATTCTTCCAAGTGGTAAAGATACCTCAAGACAAATGCTGGGCATAGAAGCCACAGGGCATAAATATGCAAAGAAGTAAAAAGCTAACTTTTTCAAACAATAAGGCTTCTCTCTCACTTACCAACTTCACATTTCCCTGTATGGCCCCGGAAGATGACTGGTTAGCCAGAGACGGGTAAGATTCCTCAAGGGAGGAACAACCTAAGACAGGCACAGTCGCAGGGGGGCCATCAGGTGAGAAATTGGGGATCAACAGAGGTGAGGCTTAGAACCTCACCCCCCCGTTCTGAGAGAAATCTTCTGCATACGTGGATGTTTTATTGCCCTTGTCTAGCTTGGATTAACACATAGTCTACAGGCACACACCTGATCATCTACATTTGCTCTCTTACAACACTAAACTATGTTTTCTACCTTTATCTTGTATCTACCTACCACTTCAGCATTTTATTAAAAATAATAATAATAAAGAGAGAAATGTGGTATCCACATATAAATCAAGTATAAAAACCAAATGAGTATTCATATTTGAACTGACTGTTTATAGTTCATAATGCATGAGCAAAACCGAAAGTTTCTGTGATGACTGCCCTTGTACTGTTCACTATGTAACATATTCATTATGTAAGAATTTGTTCTACATGTAAAAACTTGTTTGTTATGCCTCAGAAGATTGGAGACTGACAAAAATTAGGCTTGGGGTGGAATAATGATTGTGTATTGAGCATTGACTCCCCTATACAGAATTTTATTGTCGTTAACAACCATTTGATCAATAAATATGAGAGATGCCCTCACAAAAAAAAAAAAAAAAAAAAAAAGGACAGACTTCCAATGGTAAAATAAATTAGTAACCGGGATGTAAGGTATAGCTTAAGGAATATAGTCAAGATATTGTAACAGCTTGGTAGGGTGATAGCTGGAACCTAGACTTATGTATATAAATGTTCTACCACTGTGTTGTACACTTGAAACTCATGTAATGTAATACTGTGTGTCAACTACCCTTCAATAAAAAATAATTATTAAAAAAAAAAAATGTTGGCTGATAGAATTTCAATGTTTTTTGTATTTACTGAGGCTCTTTTTGTGGCGTAGTATGTGGTCTATTCTGGAGAGTGTTCCGTGTACACTTGAGAAGAATGTGTATCCTGTTGTTTTTGGATGTAGAGTTCTATTGTTGTCTATTAGGTCCATCGGTTCTAGTGTGTTGTTCAGTGCCGATGGGTCCTCATTTATTTTCTGTCCAGTGGCTCTATCCTTTGTAGAGCGTGGCGTGTTGAAGTCTCCTGAAGTCAGTGCATTGCATTCTATTTCCTCCTTAGTTCTGTTAGCGTTTGTTTCATATGTGCTGGTGCTCCTGTGTTGGGTGCATATATATTTATAATGGTTATATCCTCTAGTTGTACTGGGCCCTTTATCATTATGTAATATGCTTCTTTTTTTTTTTTTTTTGTAATGTGCTTCTTTACCTCTTGTTACTTTGTTTTGAAGTCTATTTTGTTGGATACTAGTACTGCAACACCTGCTTTTTTCTCCCTGTTGTTAGCATGAAATATCTTTTTCCATCCCTTGAGTTTTAGTCTGTGCATGTCTTTGAATTTCAGGTCAGTTTCTTATAAGCAGCCTATACATGTGTCTTGCTTTCTAATCCATTCTATTACTCTGTGTCTTTGGATTGGTGCATTCAGTCCATTTACATTTAGTGTGAGTATTGAAAGATATGTACTTATTGCCATTGCAGGCTTTAAATTCGTGGTTACCAAAGGTTCAAGATTAGCCTCTTAAGTAACTTAGCTCGCTTATTGAGCTGTTACATACACTATCTGGATATTCTTTTCTTCTCTCCCTTCTTATTCCTCCTCCTCCATTCTTCATATGTTGGGTGTTTAGTTCTGTGTTCTTACTAGGAGTGCTCCCATCTGGGGCAGTCCCTGTAAGATGTCTTGTAGAGGTGGTTTGTGGGAAGCAAATTCCCTCAGCTTTTGCTTGTCTGGGAATTGTTTAATCCAGCCATCATATTAAAATGTTACTTGTGCTGGATTCAGTATCCTTGGTTCAAGGCCCTTCTGTTTCATTGCATTAAATATATCATGCCATTCTCTTCTGCCTGTAGAGTTTCTGTCGAGAAGTCTGATGTTAGCCTGATGGGTTTTCCTTTATAGGTGACCTTTTTCTCTCTAGCTGCCTTTAAAACTATTTCCTTGTCCTTGATCTTTGCCAATCCAGGGCCCCGTGCATGCACTGTGTCTGTGCTCTGGTCCAGATGGCTCGGGCTAGGTGTTCAGCAGTCCTGGGCTCCCTCTCCCTCCTGCTCTGCCTTCTATTCTCCCAATGGGAGCTGGGGGTAGGGGCGCTCGGGTCCCGCCAGGTGGGAGCTTGCATCTTACCTCCTTCGTGAGTCGCTGGGTCCTCTCAGGTGTGGATGTGGTCTTTATGTTGTCCTGTGTCCTCTGGTCTTTCTTCTAGGAAGAGTTGTCCTTGTTATATTTTCATAGATATATGTGCTTTTGGGAGGAGATTTCCGTTGCTCTACTCATGCTGCCATCTTGGATCCGCCCCCCTGAATAGCCAGTTTTAAATCAACTAAAGTAATTAGTGTTGGTGAGGTTGTGGCGAAAAGGCAGCTGTCTAGCACTGCTGTTGGTAATGTAAATTGGTGCAGCCACTATGGAAAACAGTGAAGAGGGTCCTCAAATTTTTTAAAATAGTAATACTGTGTGACCCAGAAAATCCACTTCTGCAAGTTTTCCAGACAAAACAAAGTCACTAATCTGGTAAAATACATGCTCTCCTATGTTTTTTGCAGCATTATGTATAACAGCAAAGCCATGGGGACAATCTAATGTCCATTACTAGGTGAATGTATACTCCGGATGTGGCACATACACACTGTGGAATATTACTCACTCATAAATGGAATGAAGTCTTGCCATAGGTGAAAATGTGGACATACATAGAGGGTATTATGCTAACTGAACTAAGCTAGTCATAGAAAAATAGCATATAAAGTCACTTTTATGTGGAATCCAGGAAAGCATAAGTTAACAAACAGAGTCATTAAGAGAACAAACTGCTGATTGCCATGGTGGAGGGTAATGGTGGGATGGGCACAGTCAGTTAGGGAATGAAGGAATAAACACTTGCAATTGTTAAATAAATTAGTCATGGGATGAATAGACAAGCATAGCACAAATAATCAATATTATTGTAACACCTTAAATATTGGCAGGTATAATTACAATCACCATGTTGAGCATTTAGAACTGCAAGTAATTTTCAAACCACTGTATTATACATCTGAAACAAATATAATGTTGTATGCCAAATATATTTTACTGAAAAATAAAGTAAAATAATAATCATAAGTAAAACGATTACAAATGAAACATTATTCAAAGTAGCTTTAATTAAAATTAAACAGAAAACTCAAATTGAGGCCAAGTCGGCAAAATACCTGATGTGGTCTCCTCAAACTGAGCAGCTTACACTTAAACAAGAACAGAAACTTAGCCAGGTGTGAGACTAAGGTGACATAAGGACAAAAGGCACTTTGTAATTGATATTAGGTCCAGGAACCTAAAAATGCCAGTAGAGGAAGAACTTGTGAATTCAAATAAAATCTGTGGTGTAGTTCATAGGAAAACCCCCACATAACATTTCTTTTCCTGACATTGAATTTTATGTATTCATGCCTTTTGTTATTGATATTCATTTCCAATTTATGGAGAGGGAATCCTAATATTAAATGTGTGATATCTCCCCTCACAGCATGCAGCAGGCCACACAACCTGGAAAGAGTCAGTCCTAGTCCTTGATCTCAAAAGTTGGTCACCTATAAACCTGACAAGAGATCCACTTGCTCACCAAAAGGCTGAGCCCTCCCTCCTCCCACAGTAAATCCCTTCAAGTCCTAACAGAGGAACTGTGCAGACACTCAACACTGCCCAAGTACAGAAGGACTGTGACCCAGGGAGGTGCACCATGTGACCAGGAGGACACATGCTCGGGGCCAACCACTGGCCTCCTGCCTCTGGAACACAGACCTCACCTGAACACCATGCAGGCCTGTGTCCCACCCTCCTCTGCCAGCCATATGCCAGGTCAGCCCCTCAGAATGGTTTTCATGAGATGGGAATGGAGGAATAATAGTGGGTGGAAATCCACATTCAGAAACTATACTTTAGCTGCTGTACATTTGGTTATTAAACATCATTGTGAGGCTTTGTTTAAAAATTTTATTCCAGTTTAATAAAAGCCTCTGAAATATCACATATTATGCAGGTATTTGGCTTCTAAATATTTCTAATCACACCATTTTTACATCATTTTATTAACACAAGTTTATTTGCTTAAAAGTAAAGCAGAGTTCGTTAGGAACTGGGAATTATTAGGAACACAGTCCCACAGGCCCACTCCAGCTCACTGCACTGACACAGCATATGGCCAGGAACTCAAAGGGCTCTGAACCTGCTCAAGTGGGCTCCACATAATACAGCAACTTTCAGTTTGGCTCACCATGGGTCCACCTGGTGGACTTTGTAAATACTGCTTCCTGGGTCCTTCCTCCGACAAAGCAAGTCACTTTGTCTTATGTGAGGCCAGGGAACTGGGTCTGTTTAGTTGTCTCTAGGTAATTCTAACATGCAGCAGACTTTGAGCACCCCTCGAGGTGGTAGAAAGAGAAAATGCCACCTCCTGACATCTCAGTTCCCTAACCTGTGGGGAAGAACTCTCACCATCATCAAAAGAAGTTGTATGTCTATGTAGGGGGAATGGTGCCTTAGGAAAATCCACAGACTGCTTATTCCTCCATGTCAAGTCCTGTCTCAGGGGAGCCTTTTTCTTTTCCCAGGATGTGGTCCCTGCAGTGTTGGCTGATGCCCACTTGAGCTCACATATTCTATAAAATGATAAGGAGACTAAAGAAGGAATTCAGATGGCCAACAGACACATGAAAAGACGGTCCACATGACCAGTCATCAGAGAAATGCAAATTAAAACCACAATGAGATATCACCTAACACCAGTAAGGATCTCCACCATCCAAAAGACAACAGCAAATGTTGGTGAGGATGTGGAGAAAGGGAAACCGTCCTACACTGCTGGTGGGAATGTAAATTAGTTCAACCATTGTGAAGGCAGTATGAAGATTCCTCAAAAAACTCAAAATAGAAATACCATTTGACCCAGGAATTCCACTCCTAGAAATTTACCCTAAGAATGCAGCATCCCAGTTTGAAAAAGAGAAGTGTACCCCAATGTTTTTCACAGCACTATTCACAATAGCCAAGAAATGGAAGCAACCTAAGTGTCCATCAGAAGGAGAATGTAGATGTGGTACGTATACACATGGAATATTATTCAGCCATAAGAAGAAAACAAGTCCTACCATTTGCAACAACATGGATGGAGCTATTATGCTCTATGAAATAAGCGAGGGTATTATGCTCTGTGAAATAAGCCAGGCAGAGAAAGACAAGTATCAAATGATTTCACTCATCTGTGGAGTCTAAGAACAAAGGAAAAACTGAAGGAGCAAAAGAGCAGAAGACTCACAGAACCCAAGAATGGACTAACAGTTACCAAACGGAAAAAGACTGAGGAGGATGCATGGGAAGGGAGGGATAAGGGTAGAGGTAAGAAAGGGTGCATTAGCATGTATAATGAGGGGAAGACATGGGGAAGACTGTGCAACACAGAGAAGACAAGAAGTGATTCTACAACATCTTACTATGCTGATGTACAATGACAGCAATGGGTTATGTGGGGGTAACTTGGTGGTGGGGCGAGCCTAGTAAAATAATGTTCTTCATGTAACTGTAGCATAATGATAGCTAAATAAAAAATACTCACAAATTAAAAAAAGGTAATAGGAAAGGAAGTAGTGCAGTGTGGGCCTCCTAGAGTCCACCATAGCCTCTGACAGCCGCCGGTATCCATGGATCTTGGCCAGAGATTATTCTTTTTCGCTGCTGTGACCTTTACTTATGTCCTAAATCAAGTTCCTTTACCATTCCATCAGTAAGAAAATGGTAACCTGGATCTTCACATCTGGCAAACCTAAGGGCTTACAGAAGCAGTGGAATTAAATCCATTCCCGAATCCTCGGTGAATTACTGATAAGGTATCAAAAAAAATAAGAGGTTCTAAAATAGAGGGCATCCTGTGATTAATCTTCTTTGATATGAGTAGTGCATTCGTAAAGCATTAAGATTTTGCTCAAATGGCACTGATGTTTGGCCCTAACCCGTAAGAACTGACAGGTTAGTTTCTGACAGGGGAGGTGATCTTTGCTCTCCTCCTTGTGGCTGGTGTTCTCCCTGGTCCTTGGTAACCAGGGTACAGGGTTTGTGCTTGACACTAATCTACTACATGCTCACATGACTGTCAGGTGCAGCTTGTGAAAGGCCTGGGTGGGGACAACACATTATGTCAGTTAATCCTCCCATACACTGGGAGCTAGTAGTGTACATCTTAAGCAAGGAAGAAAGAGAAGAAATGGGGGAATGAGAAGGAAGATATGAGAATAGTGTACTGTTGGTTAAAGGATGGATTTGTGCTACAAATTCTGTACAACTTTACTTATGTCCTAAATCAAGTTCCTTTACCATTCCATCAGTAAGGGTTGTGTTCTGTGCCCGTGGCACTGGTCGTGTGGTACAGAAGGCTGCATGGGCCACCACTGCAGATGCCAACCCAGGAAGTACAGAGCTGTGCAGACATCCTCTGTGCGCATAAGCTACATCTGAGTTGTAAACTCTAGGGGCCCTGTGGCAGCCAGTCCCACACTGGAGGCTGATTCTTGAGGAGCTGAGATCATGCAGCCACAAGTGAGCATACACGATGTGACTGGGGTGACAGGGAATTAGCTTCAACAGGTCATCTGGACAGAAGGCTTGGGCTTCAGGGAGTGTTCCTCCCAGCCTAGCCTCCCACAGACCCCGGTCCCCACCTTGACTGCAGGGGACACTGAGACAGCATTTCATGATGTAGTCTGAGGAGCCATGATCTTGCGTCTGTATTTGGGTAAGCAGAGCAGACCATCCACAAAAGCACAGATTGAAAATCTGTGAATAAGGGTAAAGAAAAATGTGAAAACATAAACTGTTCTGAAATTACTTATACAAACTACAGGATGCCATCAATTTAAAAATTTGTTTGGATTTATAAATCATCTCAAGAAATGTTAAACAGGACAAATTAAATGTAAAGATGGTGAAATGTAAATATGCGTAAGCTATAAATTTTGCTCTTTTGAAGTAATGCCCAAAATATCCATCATTACCATCCTGGTGCTGGTGAGGTACTTGGAAGTGAGCACAGGGCTGTGTCTGTGACCCCAGGTATGGGCCAAACAAATGGAAACTGTTGTTTTCCTCAAGGTGACAGAGCAATTCTCTTTAGAGTTTCCAAAGAGGAAAACAATGAATTGCATGGGGAGCCAGAACTGATCTGGATCCAACCACCACCCAAACCCACCCAAGGAGGCACAGGCGCACCCACTAAAAAGGGCTTACATCTTTTGAGAAGTTAACACCTTAGCATTCAGGAGATATGGCCACATAGCTGTAGGTTTTACCTTGAGGTAGTTAAAACATTTAACTTGACAGTGAGTCAAAGCTGTCTGGCTCCACTGGACAGGCTGCACTTTGTCCAGGATCAAAATGGGTGGGTGATTCAAGTTCTCCTGAGAGGACGGAAAGCCAGACCCCAGAATGCCCCAGGAGGTGGAGCAAAGAAAGGCCCTGCCTCCTCCCAGGTCCTGCCCACTCAGCAGAAAGCATGTTTCTGATAGGGTAATCTGTGCCATGGAGTGAGGTGAGATGCAATCTTTGTGGTTCAAAACCACTTGCAGTGACCCCATCCCACCCATTTCTCCAAACCCTGGTAGGGCCCTGTGGACATCGTAAGTCCACACTCACCCATCCTGCCAGCAGTTTCATTAAAAAATATCAGCATTTTTGGTAACAGAGATTAGTGACAGATAACAATGTGATATCAAATAACACATATGTCACAAATGTTATTTTTAAGTAACAACACATAGGTGTATAATTTTTATATGTCATAACATGTTTGGGCAGCTATAATGAAATACTATGGACTGGGAGACAAAATGGGATGAAATTTCTCACAATTCTGGAGGCTGAGGAGGTGTCAGCCAATACAGCTCCTGGGGAGAGCTCTCGTCCTGGCTGGCAGGCAGCTGCTTTTTCTAGATGTCCTGGCACAGCCTGTCCTTGGTGCCTGTGCACAGAGTGACAGGGAGTGATCTCTCTGGTATCTCCCCTAACGCTATCGGATGAGCACTCCCCTCTATGAATTCATTTAACATTAGTTACCTGATTAGTCACCCTGACCTGATTTATGGTGATGGCAGAGATACTGACATTGGTGCATGAGTTTGGTAGGGAGCTGGTTGCAGCAAAGGTTTGCATATGAAAGATGATCCCATGACCACTTATTATCTTTACAAGTTAGCTGGCCCTGGGAGGGGCAAATTCTGCCCAGATTTGCATGTTCCCCAATACCAGAGCATCAAGGACACAAAAATAAGGAAGTACATTAGTATAATTAGCCCTGTGATGACTGGATGCAAAATAGATCAACACAGAATCAAAGAAGTCCCTCCCATGGGGAGTATTATATTGTTATATTACTGTTTTCACTCTGGCAGTCTGTGTACTTGGTTTCCTAAGTAGCTGATCACCCGGGCCAGGGAAAAGATTCAGACTGTACACAGTCTATTAGAAAGTACATTCAATGTACATAAAACTTTAAATACATTTGGATATACTTTCAGAATTTGAAAAAGAAAAAAAAACACCAAGAAAGAAAAAAAATAGAAATGTATGAATCAACAGATGAAATGATTCAGAACATATGCAGATATGAATGAGCCCTGACTCCCAAGCTCCTCTTCTATCAGCCTCATGGGAACCCACTTTCCAGATAAAAAGGAACATGGAAAGATGTAAGGAAGGGGCTCAGGCACCTGTCCCAGCATTTGAAGGAATATCACATCACACAACACCATGCCAGGTTCCAGGAGCAGTAGTCCTAGCACACTGGGTTCCTTATAGCCACAGAGGTCCTGGATGGCAGACAAAAGTGTGGTGTTCAGATTTCAACCAGGGAATCAAACCAGAAATGCTCAGCTCTGATGTATCTTACATCCTGTGCTCAGATCTCTGCTGGTGAGAGAGGGCAAGGATGTGCCCAAGGACACACAGCAGCATGGAATCAGAGCTCCCAAGTCCAGCCTGTTAGTTTCAATTACAATGGTCAGGAAGGAAGGCAAGTGATATTTCTTTGGTTTTCAGACTACCAGCAACCAGTTATTTAAGAAAGAGAAGCTAAAAAACATGTGACTTACACACATTTATTCATTCTACTTGTTCATATTTAAAGTAAATGGAAAGCCCTTTTCTTCCCACATAATAACATGGGACCTTGGTGACAAAATACACTGGTATCTCCCCAGCAGGAGAATTAATACGGAGACTGATCAGGATTCATGTTTTGTATTTAGCCAACATGTGAAGACAAAGTGGAATTGTTCCGGGGCAGAGAGTGGCCTGTGCCTCAGGTTCCTGACGCAGATATTAAGAACTCACTAAACGGATGCCATTCAGTAACACTGGGCTCAAGCGAGGGTTTACATCTATTTAACCTTCGAAGTAAAGCAAAACCTTCTGAGTAGTCAGAGAAACAGCCAACAGGAGATACAGATAAAGGAAATTCATTTTTGGATTTGGCCCACATAGTTTGGGAGGCTGAGAAATCACAGTCTTCCATCTGCAAGCTGGAGGACCAGGAAAGCCCGCTGTATAACCAGGTTCAGTTTGAAGTCCTGGAAACCAAGAGATCTGATAGGGAAAGTCCCAGTCTGAGGCCAAGGCCTGAGAATCAGCAGCACTGATGAGCCAAGACAGAGCGGGTGGAGGCCCAGCTCACTAGGAGGTTGAAGAAATCTCCACTTCCCATGCCTTTCTGCTGTGTCGGGGCCTGGACGGATGGAACAATGTCCACCTACACTGATGAGGGCAGAGCTCTTCCTTCAGTACCTCATTCAAATGATCATGTCTCCTAGAAATGCCTGCATAGCATCCCCAGAAACAGTGACTTATGAGGATGTCCATGGATGACACCGTCTATGGACAGAAGGACAGAACACTTGGTGGGTGAGCCCGTCTGGCTGCCTGCATGACTCCCATGCTTTTTCTGAGGGCTCTCTTCCACACCACACACACATGCACACACACACACACAAACCCCTCCATTTCTTCAGCCAGGGAAGGGAGATCTTGGGTTCAGTGGGGATAATTTCTGGCCCCTCCCATGAAGAGTCCCCAGCCCCAAGCCCAGCTCCTCACACTCCAATTTAAGCATCTCAGGACCAAGAGGCAGCTCCTCACCAGGGACCCTGGGGCTGTTTTATGTCGTCCTTAGGGAGATACAGATAAAGGAAATTCATTGTAGGTTTTGGCCCACATAGTTTGGGAAGCTGAGACCAGCTTCCTATCCACCATCCCTTCTACCACCACCTCCATGTTCCCCTTTCCACATTGGCAGGACAGCCACCAGTCCTTCTGCTCCACCCCAACTTCTTGGGAATTCACCCTCAGACTCAGACTCTCCTGAGTCTCCCTCCCATTCTTCCTCCACCCACCATGTTTCTGCATGAGACAGCCCATCATGCCCAGGGAACCCCTTCAGCTCACAAACCTCCCCATTACACAGTGCTGACACCCAGCCCCTGCACTGTCCCCACACATGTCTCCTCTCACACGTGGACATGCCCTGGGCACACAGCCACACCCTATTACTTCCCTTTCACTCCTAGACATGGCAAAGTTTGGAGAACAGTTGAGCCAGCATCTTGCCCAGTCACAGTCGCAGCTGTGCAGAAGAGCCCCACCTGCACCTGCCCTCTCTCCAGTCCTTGCTGTTGTCGCACTTACTCTCAGAAGACACTCTTCAATTGGCCATTTCCCACTCTGGACCTTCCACCCCTCAGCTGGTCACTGGGACCGTCCCATCTGATGATGACCTCGTCGGTAGGGACCTCAGATTGCCTGCAACCCTGTAGCTTATGTGTGACTTACAGGTGGAAAGAAGAATTCAACCACACCACCCACCCCTCCCACCCCCCTTTGTGACCAGCTTTCTCCTCCCAGGATTCCTGCCCCACACACAGATCTCTGTGGCCCTCCAAGCCTGTGTCCCTCCCTGATGTCCCCAGTCCTGCTTCTGCCCTCTCCTGAGCCTGACTCTCATCAGTGTCCCCAGGGAAGGGCTCAGGGCCAGTCTCTGTCCCTCTCTCCTGTCTCCTGCATTCCTGTCTCCTCTCTGCCTACCTGCTCATACACCTTCCCATTCCCTGAGCTCCTGGGCTCCAGCCCCCATGCTCTGCCCCCTTTCTGAGTTTCCCTCTCTCTCCCTCTCTCTCTCTGCCATCCTTCTCCTACTCCCTGCCTGTCCTCCCCTCTTTGGACTCCCTGAAGTGTATTCTAATAATATACGGGGTTTAGTTTTCTCATCAACTGGAGAATATGTGTCTTTCAGTGGATGATTTTAGCAATTTATACTAATTGTTATAACATTCATTTGTTTTTAACTCTTCCACCTTATTTTATATAGTCTCTTTCTTTTTTTTTTTTTTTTTAGTGGTGTTCTACTCTTTGCTTTCCCTTTATTAAAGGCCCTGGTTTCTCTTTTACACTTCCATATGTGTAGAAGTTTTACATCGTGCTTTAAGTTCTACTAGGGTTGTTCTCTAAGCTTTTCAAAGTACTTAAAATATTCATTTGTCAAATTATCAAGGTGAAAAGTATATCCCCCCAAAACTTGTCTCTTTTCCTTTACTAAGGAATAAAAAAGAAGGCCCCATGGTGTAACTGTTGCATAAAAGATGCGAAATGCAGAATCACATTGTATGTTTCCCTTCATGTGAATGTCAAAGCTTCGGGTGGTGGCCCTGCGTGTGGCTGGGGGAGCCCTTTGGTCTGTCAGGGAGAAAGGCAACAAACTGCAGGGGGATTTCCCATGTCTTCCAGCACCATCCATGTGGCTGTTTTCAGTGGTCAGAGCATTATGAGCTTTTCTTAGCCCAGCCCCCTTCCAGGGGGAGACACCCACACTGTGCCTCTGCATTCCTGGTGGGGCCAGCAGCTTCTTCATGTCTCCTTGCTAGTATTTTCAAGGGCCACTCAGAGAAGTCACATCAGAACTGGAGGTGTAGACATGACTGCACAGAACTTTCATAAAAATCTCCTGATGCAACTCTATACAAAACACTTCTGTCAAGAGTCAAGAGATGGCAGAGCTCACACTGATTTCCCCTGATTCTACTGGGCAGCATGCAGGGGAGCTGCAGAGATCCCATTACCCAGCTGGCCCTAGGGGCAAATGCATCGCAGAGCCGCCTCCAGTGAACTGGTCCTGCACAGGACGCTCTCACTCCTGGGCACGCATTGTTGCACAGTTCGTAGTTTTGGCCTTTAAATATACAGAAGAGCAAGTGTTCCTATGAATCAGGTGCAGGGCTAAGAGGGGCTAAAGAACAGTGCAAATGTGGTATCAGGACTGTCTCTGGGAATGAGCCCAAGTCTGGGCATGAGGAAGGCTGTGAGTTGGGGCTGGGAGGAGTGGGGTACAGGGGGACAGGGTGGAGAAGAGGGAACCGGATTGAACAAGTAAAAAATCCAAATCTTTTCCATCTAGATCCTCTTTGTATCTGAGGACGAGCACATACCTGCATATTCATTGCTCTCTCCCGTTAGTGTTGGCCAAACTCTCCTCTCTCTAAAACAGACTTTCCCTCTATTCCAAAATGACCTTCACTCCACCAAAATGCTTGGATTCCTTACCTTCTCATTTGGGTTCCTGTTATTTCATAGGGGTTACTTCTCTCTGCCAGCAACTAACCAGGAGGTAACCCCGTGATAGTGCCTCAGCCTAACTGAGGGTTGGGTCTGCCCAGAGCCGGTGATGAAGAGGAAGCCCAAGTCCCAAATGTCAGCACTATGTCAGGGAGGGGGCAAGCCCAGGGTGGTCTCGCAGAACTCCCATCTTCCAAGGCTCAAGAGACTCCAGGAGGAAGCCTTACTTGAAAAGAAGCCCTGAGGGATGACTGCACAGTCACAGAGAGAGCGGCTTCTCACAGAGCCTCAGCACTCATGTGTGCTGCTTAAACACCCCACAGTAACCAAGTGGGGAGATAAGGAACACAGTCTTGCTGTCTAATGGGACAGCTATGCTGAGCACACTGAAGGCAGGCTGAACCATCCTAGGATGTGACGAGGTGTGTTTCATTGCCTGTGAAATAATGGGATTCTTACTGCGTGTTCTGGCACGATAAACTCTGCCAGTCAGTCTGTGAGTTAGCTAGGGCACCTCGCCTCACAGAGGAAGCCTCGCCAACGCCGGTACAAGCACCTGTGCATTCCCCTCAGAGGCTCCCGCCCAGCAAGACCTTTACCTCCTGCAGTCTGCTCTCCTCAGGCTGGAGGCCCTGCTCGCGTGCTGCCCAAGTCCACACGAGGCAGAGTGGGGTGACAGCAGGCAGGTCTGGGCGGGGCCTTCGTCTCAGGGTCTTGCCATCTCCTCCTCCTCCTCATGGGGATCCCCTTGCCGGCAGGGGAGACTTGTGCTTCTGCCTCCTGTGGCTCCTTTTTTCAGTTTCCTGGGGAGTTCACTTAGCTCAGTATTTCTGAGTGGAGCCCTGAAGTCAAACAGAATTGTAATGAATAAAAGAAAAAGCTTCAGAGGAATGTGTTTCTGAGTCACTCAGTTGCGGCCTTGTCCTCCTTGTCAAGGGCAAAGGCTCCTGTGAATCCACACAGGGAGCCAGACATGCCAGTGCCTTCCCAGCACAGGGCTCCTCACTGCTGAGTGATCTACCACTGCCTTCATTTCTTGGGAAGGATCAGCACGACCTGGTTTTTCCAGCAGAGAATAAAGAAATCCCTGAACTGATTCAAAATTCATCATATAAATATGTGCTCCCCCATACCCAGTGAGCAAATAAGCATCCAGAACTTGGTGTGTTAATAACCAGTATGCACAGATGGAAATGTCCCAGTTTTGTTTCACTATCCCAACAGGATGTTTCTGTAACCTTAAAGACTTCAGTATTAAAACTCAAGTATATTTATTTGTGAAATGTGATCATTGTAAATTCTCATGAAGGAAAAAACAGTATTTGATCAAGTTCATGACTGAAATGAGAAGCCTTCCTTTCTCACCATCAGTCTCAGACTTACTTCCCTGATCAACTATACTTAAAACAAATGCATTGTTTCTCCAAGGAGACTTGGGGTTACATATAAAGTGCACCTCTACTGGGAAAACCACATTTCAGACATTTTGGCTCTGCAGTAGGGGGACTGTCTTTTCACACAGGAGCAGGAGAAAACTTGAGGTGACAAGGAGCATCCTGGCCCAGGGAGAGGGGAATTAGGGCTGGCTGTGGAGGGAAAATCCTGCTGGCAGGGTGGCTGTGAGTGGAGGAGTCCAGACCCCAAGGGTTTGGCAGGCATGCCATGGAGGGGGCAGTCTATCCTGTGGGGAAGAGAGAGGCTCTAAGTTGCCCCAGGCAGGCAGCTCTGGTCTTCACTTTAGAAGTGTGGATGGGAAGAACGACGCTGTGACAGTTCTCTGGGAGAGCTGTGGTAAAGGCTCAGCTGCAGCCATGGTGGAGGGATGCAGGAGCCCTGTGTCAGACTCCGGGGACAGTAATGAGGTAGGAAAGGGAGCCTGGGGACTGCTTGGTGCTGATCACGAATGCCATCCTGTCACCAGCTTGCCAGCAGGCCTGGGGATCCCATTCAAGAATCAACACAGGAGGAGGGTATGTGACATGACATGGCCACAGTGAGGAAGAGGACATCAGGTGTCTCTCCCCAGTAGAGCTTTAATGCAAACTGACCTTTTCTGCTTTTACATATGGCTGCTTAATGATGTGATGCCTGGAGTTGTCACAGCCATTCTGTGATATCAAGTCCAAAGGCTGGGATAGGTTGAGTGAAAGGAGCTGGCTGACTGCTTGCGGAAACAGCTCCACAGTTTCCTTCTCCTGGACTTATGAACTGAGATTGAATACGTCCATCCAGTACAGCTATTTCTGCTGCATATTCTGTTATGTTCAGACAAAACTCTCAATACATTATAAGAATATAGTAATTTATCCTCCATTTACCCCGTGGTCCCAAGCACATAAGCTGGTGAGAATTATGCCTGGACTTGCCTGGGGCTTGCCACATCTTAACTCTAAACATCCCAACCCTCCCCCAAGGCAATAGGCCAAAGGGATCCACCACAATAAAAGGCACAACTCAAAATCTATTGCATGGGCCAATCTCCTGAGTCATTCTGGGTAAGGTGGGTCATGGTGAGATACCCTTTCATTGGTGTCTTGACTTTGGATGAAGCTCTCCCACTGACTTTGCACCTCCTTTGGGAACCTGAGCTGCTCTGGGAACCCTCACTGCCTGATCTTCCTCCACAAGCTCACCATCCACTTCCCCGATCGCTCATCTTCTCAGCCAACACCAGCCTTCGATTTGGCAAGTCCCACCTTCACGGTGGACTTAAATGTCCCTTTGGAATCTGGGAAGTGACCGTTGAGTGTTTGGCACACCAAAGGGCTCCTCTGGGACAGGGGCACCCCCAACCCTGACTTTCAGAGTCACGGGTGATCCCCATAGTCGACCCTTCTCTGCCTCCCCATGGTGAGAATATTCATCCACTGAGGCTTCGTCTCCCTTTATCTATGTATCTACTCTACTTATAAACTCTGGTACCAGGTACCGAGGCTCCGCAGCATTTTCACCTTGACCACTCAGTTAGAGGTGGTGATGACCTCCTAACTGAGCCTGGTCTTCTCCGTGAACTTCTCAATCACTCAGGGACGCCTCAGCGACTTCTGAATGGTCTCATTCTCACCATGGGATCTGGCCCCTCCATTCACACAGATTCACCACTAGGGCGCTTACTCAATAATCTAAAGCTCCTACCCCTCACTCCAGACCTCAAACCTTTTTGCTGCTGTAATGAGATGTGGCCACAATATGCCTTCGACAGTTAGTCTAAATGGCCCCCAATGGCTCTTTAGAACCAAAAATTCTCCGTGACTTATACAACTTCTGTGGGCGCATGGCAAGTGGGAAGAGATCCTATATATCCAGGGTTTCTCCTACCTCCAAACCAAGTTTTCTCTCTCTCTCTCTCTGTCTGACTGCAATCTGAAACACCTACTACTTGCCTTAAATTCCACAACCCTAAGCTTTTTTCACGTTCCCAAATATCTTCAACTGCCTATCAAACTCCTAGACAATGCACCACAATGGGATCTCTTGCCCCCTCCTGGCTCATGCCAGGAGCTCTGTCTGTCCTCTCACTGTATCATTATATCTCAAACTGTATGTTTGCATCTAGGTGTGTAAATGAAAAATATTTTCTACCTCCAGACGGTATTAAATACAATTGATTTAAAGACAAGCACTTGTGAAAATTGGGCATTCTAAAACTTCCAGAAAATCCTTATAGAAATATATTAAGCATTAATGCTAATTTAAGTTGAACTGAAATAGACATATCCTCATGGTTGTCAGCTATCTAAGTTTACCTAAAGTCATTTTAGTTAAGGTTATCTGTTAAATATTTCAAAGAAAGATTCTTAAACTGAAGTATAGCTTTGTCTAATGTGAGTAAAATATCATAGTTTTTGGGAATGAATAAACTAAGTGTAGCAAGTGAACATCTTAATAATAAATGTGTGTTACAGTGTGCATAACTACAAACAGCCTGAGAATTTTTGTAGTCACCTAAAATCTTAAAGTTTTGCTAAGTAGACATATTTTGTGCTTTGAGATTGTGTTGTAATGCACATAGTTCCAGAAATTATAAAATGTGTTCATAAATTTGTCAATCTGAGAATGCATGCATAACAGTTTATAATAGCCTACCGCTCAGTGTTCACTGAAAATTAAGGTACCTAATGGTTTTAAGTTCTAATTAAAAATACTTAAAGTAATAAGGTAAACATTTCTGTATGCTAAAGAATATGTTTTTTGATAAAAGAAGGTAACTTTTTTCTAATGTAGAGCTGTTTATTTAGAAGGAGAACACTGAATGTAAAAAGAAAGTTGTAGAACGTTTGTGGAAAACGGATATAGTCAAGTGTAAAATTAAAGCAAATAAGTCTTAATATCAAATACACAGCAAAAGTACAATTCTTTGTTAAAAGAACAAAGATTTATTAGTCAACCGTTAATGTTGAAAGATTACAAAGGTTTTCTAATTGTTTTATTAAAACAGTTTATCATGCTTAACGTCTCAGTGAGTTGTCTGAGTATTTCAGAAAATGAGATCTTAATATTAAAAGGACAAAAACCTAAGTTCTGCTAATATGGTAACCTTCTGTATTTGCATTTAAAAGCTTTTATTGTCCTTCTGGTTAAATAGATAAATATTGCTTCCTGGTGACTTATGATTCTATTTAGGCTATTTAGGCAAGGGCCTCAAACTTCAACAACTTCCCAAGATCAAATTTAAAACAATACTTTTACCTCTAGTTCACTCTGATATTTTCCAGAGGGCCCTTGTAACATGTCAGAGGAATTTTTTCTCCTCGTTGAGGAAAATATTTGGATAATTTGGCTTATTTATCTGATATATAATTACCTGGAAGACACTGTCAAAGGGAATGATGCTAAATTTTGTTATTGAATGTTTTGTTACAGAAATATCCAAATCTCCTTATGGCGTCTCTCTGACAGTAAGGTCTCATCAGATCCTTAACCATTGTCATTTCTAAGTCTTTTGTCACTTACACTCACTGTTTTATTACTCTTCAACTAGTAAAAAACTAAATTCCAGCAGAACAAATATCCTAAACTATTGAAAACTATATTTCAACAGAACAGGTACGGATTACATGAGATTAAGTAAACTAAAGAAAACGACTTTGTGGCTTTTTGTTTTAAATGTTGTTGATAAAATGTTTAAAGCTTTCTCTCTTAAGTTGACAACAGTTTAGTAAATGTCTTTATAAGCAGAATTGAAACTTTTTCTTTCTCTCTACCTGATCCCGCCAAATTATATACTCTCAGTGACTATATTTATATTTCATGGCAGTATGTTTATTTGCACAAGTTCAATAAGAATCTGCTTTCCTTGTAAGAGGACCAATTAAAAGCACTGATTATATTACCAAGGCTTTGACTGGAACGTCGTACCTGAGAGACACGTGTGTAAAAGCAGTTATGAACAGACAACTTTAAGAGACTAAGATTGACTTTATTTTATTTATTTATATATATTTTTAAATAATTATTTTTTATTGAAGTGTAGTTTACGCACAGTATTACATTACATTAGTTTCAAGTGTACAACACAGTAGTAAAACATTTATATACATAATTCTAGGTTCCAGCTATCACCCTTCAAAGCTGATACAATATCTTGACTATATTCCTTATGCTATACATTACATCCCAGCTACTTATTTATTTTACCATTGGAAGTCTGTCCATTTTTTTTATTATTTTTTTTTGTGAGGGCATCTCTCATATTTATTGATCAAATGGTTGTTAACGACAATAAAATTCTCTATAGGGGAGTCAATGCTCAATGCACAATCATTAATCCACCCCAAGCCTAATTTTTGTCAGTCTCCAATTTTCTGAGGCATAACAAACAAGTTCTTTCATGGAGAACAAATTCTTACATAATGAATAAGTTATATAGTGAACAGTACAAGGTCAGTCATCACAGAAACTTTCGGTTTTGCTCATGCATTATGAACTATAAACAGTCAGTTCAAATATGAATACTCATATGGTTTTTATACTTGATTTATATGTGGATACCACATTTCTCTCTTTACTATTATTATTTTTAATAAAATGCTGAAGTGGTAGGTAGATACAAGATAAAGGTAGAAAACATAGTTTAGTGTTGTAAGAGAGCAAATGTAGATGATCAGGTGTGTGCCTGTAGACTATGTGTTAATCCAAGCTAGACCAGGGCAATAAAACATCCACGTATGCAGAAGATTTCTCTCAGAACAGGGGGGGTGAGGTTTTAAGCCTCACCTCTGTTGATCCCCAATTTCTCACCTGATGGCCCCCCTGCGACTGTGCCTGTCTTAGGTTGTTCCTCCCTTGAGGAATCTTACCCGTCTCTGGCTAACCAGTCATCTTCCGGGGCCATACAGGGAAATGTGAAGTTGGTAAGAGAGAGAGAAGCCTTATTGTTTGAAAAGGTTAGCTTTTTACTTCTTTGCAGATTTATGCCCTGTGGCTTCTATACCCAGCATTTGTCTTGAGGTATCTTTACCACTTGGAAGAATTATGATACTCGGTAAATTTGATATGAGGCACGAATTCTATTTAAGGGTTGTAATTAGGAAGGAAGAAGAAAAGCTATAGAAGTAGCAGGTGGAAGAAAACATGGGAAGATTGATTATTTCTTTGACATATCTTCTTGTAGAGTAAATTTTGCATGTATAGGTTTTAAGCTACTACTTAAATTGCGCACACACATTAACATAATAGGAGTATAGTTACATAACCAAAGCATATCTGTAATTACCAGCGATCTCCAGTGAAACCAAGAAAACCAGTTAGGCACCTTAGGCATTTGTGAAAACTTATCTATGATATGGTGGATATTGTCCAACTGAACTTGAACAGTCTGAGAGAAATTAGACAAATTAAAACAACCCATTCCTTGGGACTGTTCACATTCAATATGTTCTTTAATAGTAAATAGTCTGTAGTTGTAAGACGTTGGAGTGCTACAATTTGCACTTCTCCAATTTCTTGGTTGAGTTCCAACAGTATAGATCAAGTCAACTTTGTGGTTTTACTGTATGCACAGGTCAGCTTAGATATCTCCTTCCTCATTCCCATGGCAAGTCTATGAACTGGTGGGATGAGTGCATCTACAGCTGTAGCAGTGTGTGGATATTTGTTGGGGTTTTTGATGATCATCTTCTGGCATGAGTCTTCCAGAGAGTGCAGATGTTGGAAGTTGTTTTTCATATCGTATCTTAGTTCATTTTCGGGGTAGCCCAATTTGGCTTTGATCCTCTGTATAAACACAAACAGACCCTTTGCCTACACTTTTATATGCCCTTTATACCCTTGTGTAGAACTCGTTGGAGGTTACCACACAGGAACTGCACTTTTTTTTTTTTTGCTTTGTTTTTGGTATCACTAATCTACACTAACATGACGAATATTATGTTTACTAGGCTCTTCCCTATACCATGTCTCCCCTATAAACCTCTTTACAGTCACTGTCCATCAGCAGAGCAAAATGTTGTAGAATCACTACTTGCCTTCTCTGTGTTGTATATCCCTCCCTTTTCTCCTAGCCCCCCATGCATGTTAATCTTAATACCCCCCTACTTCTCCCCTCCTTATCCCTCCCAACCCACCCATCCTCCCCAGTCCCTTTCCCTTTGGTACCTGTTAGTCCATTCTTGAGTTCTGTGATTCTGCTCTTTTGTTCCTTCAGTTTTTCCTTTGTTCTTATATTCCAGAGATAAGTGAAATCATTTGGTATTTCTCTTTCTCCGCTCGGCTTGTTCACTGAGCATAATACCCTCCACCTCCATTCATGTTGCTGCAAATGGTTGGATTTGCCCTTTTCTTATGGCTGAGTAGTATTCCATTGTGTATACGTACCACATCTTCTTTATCCATTCATCTATCGATGGACATTTAGGTTGCTTCCAATTCTTGGCTATTGTAAATAGTGCTGCGATAAACATACGGGTGCACTGATCTTTCTCATACTTGATTGCTGCATTCTTAGGGTAAATTCCTAGGAGTGCAATTCCTGGGTCAAATGGTAAGTCAGTTTTGAGCATTTTGATGTACCTCCATACTGCTTTCCACAATGTTTGAACTAACTTACATTCCCACCAGGAGTGTAGAAGGGTTCCCCTTTCTCCACAGCTTTGCCATTTGTTGTTGTTTGTCTTTTGGATGGCAGCTATCCTTACTGGTGTGAGGTGATACCTCATTGTAGTTTTAATTTGCATTTCTCTAATAATTGGCGATGTGGAGCATCTTTTCATGTGTCTGTTGGCCATCTGTTCTTTCTTTTTTGGAGAACTGTCTGTTCAGTTCCTCTGCCCATTTTTTAATTGGGTTATTTGTTTTTTGTTTGTTGAGGCGTGTGAGCTCTTTATATATTCTGGACGTCAAGCCTTTATCAGATGTGTCATTTTCAAATATATTCTCCCATACTGTAGGGATCCTTTTTTTTCTATTGATGGTGTCTTTTGCTGTACAGAAGCTTTTCAGCTTAATATAGTCCCACTTACTCATATTTGCTGTTGTTTTCCTTGCCCGGGGAGATATGATCAAGAAAGGTCACTCATGTTTATGTCTAAGAGGTTTTTGCCTATGTTTTCTTCCAAGATTTTAATGGTTTCATGACTTACATTCAGGTCTTTGATCCATTTGGAGTTTACTTTTGTATATGGGGTTAGACAATGGTCCAGTTTCATTCTCCTACATGTAGCTGTCCAGTTTTGCCAGCACCACCTGTTGAAGAGACTGTCATTTCGCCATTGTATGTCCATGGCTCCTTTATCAAATATTAATTGACCATATATGTCTGGGTTAATATCTGGATTCTCTAGTCTGTTCCATTGGTCTGTGGCTCTGCTCTTGTGCCAGTACCAAATAGTCTTGATTACTATGGCTTTATAGTAGAGCTTGAAGTTGGGGAGTGAGATCTCCCCTACTTTATTCTTCTTTCTCAGGATTGCTTTGGCTATTCGGGGTCTTTGGTGTTTCCATATGAATTTTTGAATTATTTGTTCCAGTTCATTGAAGAATGTTGCTGGTAGTTTCATAGGGATTGCATCAAATCTGTATATTGCTTTGGGCAGGATGGCCATTTTGACGATATTAATTCTTCCTAACCACGAGCATGGGATGAGTTTCCATCTGTTAGTGTCCCCTTTAATTTCTCTTAAGAGTGACTTGTAGTTTTCAGAGTATAATCTTTCACTTCTTTGGTTAGGTTTATTCCTAGGTATTTTATTTTTTTTGATGCAATTGTGAATGGAGTTGTTTTCCTGATTTCTCTTTCTGTTGGTTCATTGTTAGTATATAGGAAAGCCACAGATTTCTGTGTGTTGATTTTGTATCCTGCAACTTTGCTGTATTCCGATATCAGTTCTAGTAGTTTTGGGGTGGAGTCTTTAGTGTTTTTTATGTACAGTATCATGTTATCTGCAAATAGTGACAGTTTAACTTCTTCTTTACCAATCTAGATTCCTTGTATTTCTTTGTTTTGTCTGATTTGCCGTGGGTAGGACTTCCAGTACTATGTTAAATAACAGTGGAGAGAGTGGGCATCCCTGTCTAGATCCCGATCTCAGAGGAAATGCTTTCAGCTTCTCGCTGTTCAATATAATGTTGGCTGTGGGTTTATCATAGATGGCTTTTATTATGTTGAGGTACTTGCCCTCTATTCCCATTTTGCTGAGAGTTTTTATCATGAATGGATGTTGAACTTTGTCAAATGCTTTCTCAGCATCTATGGAGATGATCATGTGGTATTTGTCTTTCTTTTTGTTGATGTGGTGGATGATGTTGATGGACTTTCGAATGCTGTACCATCCTTGCATCCCTGGGATGAATCCCACTTGGTCATGGTGTATGATCCTTTTGATGTAGTTTTGAATTCTGTTTGCTAATATTTGTTGAGTATTTTTGCATCTATGTTCAGCAGGGATATTGGTCTGTAGTTTTCCTTTTTGGTGGTGTCTTTGCCTGGTTTTGGTATTAGGGTGATGTTAGCTTCATAGAATGAGTTTGGGAGTATCCCGTCCTCCTCTATTTTTTGGAAAACTTTAAGGAGAATGGGTATTATGTCTTCCCTGTTTGTCTGATAAAATTCTGATGTAAATCCATCTGGCCCTGTGGTTTTGTTAGTTGGTAGTTTTTTGATTACCGCTTCAATTTCGTTGCTGGTAATTGGTCTGTTTAGATTTTCTGTTTATTTCTGGGTCAATCTTGGAAGGTTGTATTTTTCTAGGAAGTTGTCCATTTCTCCTAGGTTTCCCAGCTTGTTAGTATATAGGTTTTCATAGTATTCTCTAATAATTATTTGTATTTCTGTGGGGTCTGTCGTGATTTTTCCTTTCTCATTTCTGATACTGTTGATTTGTGTTGACTCTCTTTTCCTCTTAATAAGTCTGGCTAGAGGCTTATCTATTTTTATTTTCTCAATGAACCAGCTCTTGGTTTCATTAATTTTTGCTATAGTTTTATTCTTCTCAATTTTATTTATTTCTTCTCTGATCTTTATTATGTCCCTCCTTCTGCTGACCTTAGGCCTCATTTGTTCTTCTTTTTCTAATTTCGATAATTGTGACATTAGACCATTCATTCGGGATTGCTCTTCCTTTTTTAAATATGCTTGGATTGCTATATACTTTCCTGTTAAGACTGCTTTTGCTGTGTCCCACAGAAGTTGGGGCTTAGTGTTGTTGTTGTCATTTGTTTCCATATATTGCTGGATCTCCATTTTGATTTGGTCATTGATCCATTGATTATTTAGAAGCGTGTTGTTAAGCCTCCATGTGTTTGTGAGCCTCTTTGCTTCCTTTGTAGAGTTTATTTCTAGTTTTATGCCTTTGTGGTCTGAGTAGTTGGTTGGTAGGATTTCAATATTTGGAATGTTCTGAGGCTCTTTTTGTGGCCTAGTATGTGGTCTATTCTGGAGAATGTTCCATGTGCACTTGAGAAGAATGTATATCCTTTTGCTTTTGGATGTAGAGTTCTGTAGATGTCTATTAGGTCCATCTGCTCTACTGTGTTCAGTGCTTCCGTGTCCTTACTTAATTTCTGCCTGTTGGATCTATCCTTTGGGATGAGTGGTGTGTTGAAGTCTCCTAGAATGAATGCATTGCAGTCTATTTCCCCCTTTAGTTCTGTTAGTATTTGTTTCACATATGCTGGTGTTCCTGTGTTGGGTGCATATACAATTAGAATGGTTATATCCTCTTGTTTGACTGAGCCCTTTATCATCATGTAGTGTCCTTTATCTCTTGCTACTTTCTTTGTTTTGAAGTCTATTTTGTCTGATATTAGTACTGCAACCCCTGCTTTTTTTCACTGTTGTTTGCTTGAAATAACGTTTTTCCATCCCTTGACTTTTAGTCTGTACATGTCTTTGGGTTTGAGGTGAGTTTCTTGTAAGCAGCGTATAGATGGGTCTTGCTTTTTTATCCATTCTGTTACTCTGTGTCTTTTGATTGGCGCATTCAACCCATTAACATTTAGGGTGACTATTGAAAGATATGTACTTATTGCCATTGCAGGCTGTAAATTCGTGGTTACCAAAGGTTCACTTTTAGCCTATTTAGTATCTTACTGCCTAACTTAGCTCGCTTATTGAGCTGTTATATACACTGTCTTGAGATTCTTTTCTTCTCTCCCTTCTTGTTCCTCCTCCTCGATTCTCCATACGTTGTGTGTTTTGTGCTGTGCTCTTTCAAGGAGTGCTCCCATCTAGAGCAGTCCTTGTAAGATGTTTTGTGGAGGTGGTTTGTGGAAAGCAAATTCCCTCAGCTTTTGTTTGTCTGGGAATTGTTTAATCCCACCATCATATTTGAATGATAGTCGTGCTGGATACAGTATCCTTGGTTCAAGGCCCTTCTGTTTCATTGTATTAAATATATCATGCCATTCTCTTCTGGCCTGTAGCTTTTCTGTTGAGAAATCTGTTGTTAGCCTGATGGGTTTTCCTTTATAGCTGACCTTTTCCTCTCTAGCTGCCTTTAACACTCTTTCCTTGTCCTTGATCTTTGCTATTTTAATTATTATGTGTCTTGGTGTTGTCCTCCTTGGATCCTTTCTGTTGGGGTTTCTGTGTATTTCCGTGGTCTGTTCGATTATTTCCTCCCCCAGTTCGGGGAAGTTTTCAGGAATTATTTCTTCTAAGATACTGTCCATCTCTTTTTCTCTCTCTTTGTCTACTGGTACCCCTATAATATGGATATTGTTCCTTTTGGATTGGTCACACAGTTCTCTTAATATTGTTTCATTCCTGGAGATCCTTTTGTCTCTCTCTATGTCAGCTTCTATGCGTCCCTGTTCTCTGATTTCAATTACATCAATTGCCTCTTGCATTCTATCCATTCTGCTTATAAACCCTTCCAGAGTTTGTTTCATTTCTGCGATCTCCTTTCTGGTATATGTGATCTCCCTCCGGACTTCATCCCATTTCTCTTGCGTATTTCTCTGCAGCTCTGTCAGCATGTTTATGATTCTTATTTTGAATTCTTTTTCAGGAAGACTGGTTAGGTCTGTCTCCTTCTCTGGTGTTGTCTCTGTGATCTTTGTCTGCCTGTTGCTTTGCCTTTTGATGTTGATAGTTATAGTTTGCAGAGCTGGGACGATTGACGGCTGGAAGGACTTCCTTTCTTGTTGGTTTGTGGCCCTCCTCTCCTGGGAGAACAGCGACCTCTAGTGGCTTGTGCTGGGCAGCTGCGCACAGATAGGGTTACTGCTTCCTGCCCGGCTGCTATGGAGTTAATCTAAGCTGTTGCTGTGGGCGTGGCCTGGCTCTGGCAGCTACTCCAAAATGGTGGAGTCGCGTTGGAGCAGGAGCTGCTGGGAGGCTATTTATCTCAGTGAGGGGCCTCCCTGCTCCCTGCAGCCCAGGGGTTAGGGTGCCCAGAGATCCCCGGATTCCCTACCTCTGGATTAAGTGACCCACCTTGCCCCTTTAAGACTTCCAAAAAGCACCTGTCAAAACAAAACAACGACCACTAAAAAAAAAAAAAAAAAAAAAAAATTTTTAATTAAAAAAATAAAAAGGTGGTCGCTGGTTTTTCTTTATTCTCCGGTTCCAGCCTCAGGCCTCTGCTCACCGGTCTTGCTGCCCTGTTTCCCTAGTATTGGGGTCCCTGTCCCTTTAAGATTTCCAGAAAGCACTCGCCAAAACAAAATAGCAAAAAAGCAAAAAAAGAAAATGATCGCGTGCTTTTCTAGTGTCCTCCGGCATCCGGCCTCCAGTGCCAACTCACTGTTCTTGCTGCCCTGTTTCCCTAGTATCCAGGGCCCCCTGGGCACATACTGTGTCTGCACTCTGGCCCGGATGGCTTGGTCTGGGTGTTCGGCAGCCCTGGGCTCTGTCTCCCTCCCGCTCTGCCTACTCTTCTCCGGCCGGGAGCTCGGGGGAGATGCGGTCGGCTCCCGCCGGGCCGGGCTTGTATCTTACCCCCTTCGCGAGGCGCTGGGTTCTCTCAGGTGCGGATGTGGTCTGGATATTGTCCTGTGTCCTCTGGTCTTTATTCTAGGAATGGTCGTCTTTGTTATATTTTCATAGATATATGTTGTTTTGGGAGGAGATTTCCGCTGCTCTACTCACGCCGCCATCTTCCGCACCTCCTTTCAAGAAGTAGGATTCTTAACATACTCTTTAGCAAACAGACAAAACCTCAGGCCACCCTGGGGGCAGAGCAGGCGGTCTTGATTGATACTCCCAGACCAGGAATCTGCTGTCCTGGGAAGGAATAGGAGCAGTAAATTTCTTGTGTTATGACAATTTTGCAGAATTACCAGGAGGACTGATAAGAAGACACTTAATATCTCATCAAAGATGAACAATTTGGGGCCATTAGCAAGTCTATATCCCAATCCCTTTGTCACATTCCTGAAAATCCTTAACTGCCACCTATGAAACCAAAAACCCTAAATCCTTAGGCTTTCCTCTCTCTGAGGTCACCCATATTTTATAACTGCATAGCCTTAAACTTTTTCTCAACTTTTCAGCGCACTTCTTCTATGAGGTAGCCCACACTGCCATTTATCTGAGTGTGCACCTTCTCTATTTAAATAAAAGTTAAGCCAATTAGGGCACCTCTCCTCCCTGTCACCCACACCTTTTCTCTCTTTAATTAACTTTAAATAAAAATTTACTGTGCTTCACTACTGTGTTTCTGCTCTTCACTTCTCTGTTGCAGAGGGAACAAGAACTGAGGAATATTAACAAAGACCTACTAACAGAACCAAACATATCAGAAACATTCCTTAGGCACAGCTGTTGCATTTGTTCATAGCAATGCAAGGGAATCACAGGACAGGGGTGAAGGGTCCCCACCCATAAGATGGCGAACCTCCTGCTTCTCTTCTGGGTCCTCGGTTCCCACCGGTGCCACCTGAAGCCCAATCACCCCTCACACCCCTCCCAATCCCAGCACCTAGCCAATAGCCAACAGCCCCGTAGAAGTGACACCTCAATAAAATCATGCCCCTTCCTATATAACCCAGCACCTTTCCCTAATAAAGTGGAATTCTCCAGTGAATTGCTGCTGTGTGTCGCTCCTTTCCTTTCATTTGTGCCAAAACCCGGGAGACGGGACACCCCAACTGGGCCCCATCTTCCCCCTACCCCCTGACACCAGCAGCAGCTTGCCGTCGTCCTCTTTTTCTGGCGCTGGCTCATCAAACTCACCACTCCTCTCTGGCCTTTAGGTAAGTTTTCACCCAGAGTGGGCCACTCTTCCCCGAGCTATCGCAGTGCCATTGACTGTGATCGTCCGGCAAGGCCCAGACGCTCAGGGATGAGGAGGGAACTCTCCCCGCCTTAGGCCTTCATAGCTGCAGCAGACCCTCAGCCCCATCCTCCAACAGCCATAAATGAGGGGACTCCTTTGCGGATGAGAATGCTCCCTTTCTGCCCACGACCTCCTTCCGTTCATTCTGCCGAAAATTCCTTCTGCTGAAAACTCCTAGTACCAGGTACCTCGGACTCTGGCACTCTGCCTTCTTAGAGAATTCTGGGTGACGACCCACACTTCCTAAGAAACCGACTCGTATACGGGTTTCCGCAGACCCCCAGGGATCATCAGGGACGCCCTTTGTCTCCTTGCGGTCTGCTCCCAGTCCGAGGGTCTCCGTTCATCTTCCCCTGTTTGTCTCCTTCTCTGTCCTTTAGCCATGGGAGCCTCCTCGTCCCTCCCTGAAAGCTCACCTCTTGAATGCCTGCTCAAGCATCTAGCCACCCTCTCCCTGACACCTGATATAAAACCAAAACTCCATAAATACTGCTCCCAAGATTGGCAGACATACCCCCCAATCACAACCAATGGCCCACAGGGCGAACTCTTGATCCTGACATCACTCACAATCTATTTAACTACTGCCAGCGCCTGAAAAAAATGGAAGGAGATTTCCTATATCGAAGCTTTTCACCTCCTAGCTCAAAATCCCAGCCTCTGCACCAACTGTTCCCTGCCCCAAGTTCTCCTAACTTGCAGGCCATCTCCCTCCTCTCCACACACTCCCAGTCCCTCCTCGATTACCTTAGACCCAGCTGACGAACCTCCGCCATACAGGCTTCCCCCTTCAGCCCCCCCCCACAACCCCTCCGCCCTCTTACGCCGCGGCTGCCATCTCCCCCTCCTCTCGCACAACAGCCCCTCCCCCTTCCTCCACCACCGCCGCTGTAGCCGCTGCCTCCACCCCGGCAGAAGCCTCCCTTTCACTCCCTTCCCCCTCCTCTCCTACAACAACCCCTCCCCCTTCCTCCACCACCATCTCCTCCCTCACCTCATGCCCCTTGCAGTTCAAGCCTGAGCCTTTCAGCCCCCCTCCAACTAATTTCCAGGAGCCTCCTCTGTCTTTGCCCCCAGCACCTATTTCTCCCCCACAGACTGAGCCAGAACCCTTCAGTCCTCCTCAGACTCGGTCCCAAGGGCCTCCCAAAATTATTGCCCCCCTCCGAGAAGTAGCAGGATCCGAAGGCATCATGCGCGTTCATGTCCCTTTCTCCTTAGGAGATTTAGCCCAACTGGAGAAACGCCTAGGTTCCTTTTCCACTGATCCCACGACATATATCAAGGAGTTTCAATGGACCCTCCAGTCATACAGCCTCACACATCATGACATTATCATGCTCCTAACCAATACCCTCCTTCCTGAAGAGCGCCGACGAGTTTGGGACTTCGCCCAAATGCACGCCACTGAAACCCACAAGGCGGACCCCACCTATCCTCCTGGCCCCACCGCTGTCCCCGAACAAGACCCACACTGGGATTATAACACTGCCGTGGGTCTCCGCTCTTGAGATATTTTTGCCTCCTGCTTAATAGCAGGTCTGAAAAAGGCAGCTCATAAAGTAGTCAATTTTCAAAAGCTCCAAGACATAATTTAAAATAGGGAGGAGACACCCTCCGAGTTCTTAGACAGACTCACTCAAGCCCTTTTACAGTATACAAGCCTGGACCCAGAAACGCCTGATGGGAGACATGTCCTTATGATATACTTCCTGGCTCAAAGCTACCCTGACATTAAAGCTAAACTCAAAAAGTTAGAACAGGGCCCCACTAACCCAGAGACTGAGATCCTAACAGTGGCCTTTAAAGTCTTCCATAACTGGGAGGAGGTGAAAGAACGCTGTAAACGAAAAGGCTGATCAGGCCAATTTCCAAATGTTGGCCCAGCTGATAAAGTCACAACAAGGCCCCCCCAGGAGATTGTTTCAAGTGTGGACAAGAAGGACACTGGTCAAGGGCATGCCCCTCCCCCACAACTCCTACCACCCCATGCCCAAAATGCCACAAAAAGGGCCACTGGGGGTCTGATTGCCCAGCCACCCAAAGGGGAGGCTGGACGAACAACCCCAATCCTAAGCCCTCCATAGTGGGGCTGGCAGAAGAAGATTGATGGGGCCCAGGGGCTTCTCGCCCGACCATTTCCATCACCAAATAGGAGCCCAGGGTTACTTTAATAGTAGACAGTCGCCCCATCTCCTTCCTCCTAGGCACAGGAGCCACCTTCTCAGTGTTGCAGGAATACCGGGGCCCTATCACGCCTGCCATTACTCCTATAGTCAGGGTAGGAGGTAAGCAGATTTTCCCATTAAACACCCCCCCCTTTTATGCACAATCGAAGACAATCCCATACCTTTCTCCCACTCCTTCCTGGTTATGCCCCAGTGTCCCATCCACTTACTAGGACGGGACATCCTTTCTCTCCTCCATGTTTCCATAACTATATCCACTCCCACAGCCCCCAGTACTCCCTTTCTAATGGCCCTCATAGCTGACAACCCTCCTCTACCCAAAGAAAGTTCCAGTTCTGCCCTCATACACCCTGTAAATCCCAAAGTTTGGGATATTACAAGCCCCTCCGTGGCTCTATGTCCTCCTGCCTCTATCAAATTACGTGACCCCTCTCAGTATATCTGTCAGGCCCAATACCCCCTAACCACTTCAGCCCTCATAGGCCTCCAACCCATCATTCAAGATCTTTTAAACAAAAGGTACCTCAGACCCACTCACTTCCCATTTAATACCCCCATATTAGCTATTAAAAAAAACCAACGGATCTTTCTGCTTTGTCCAAGACCTTCGCCTCATTAACATGGCCATCGTCCCTATCCATCCCTTAGTCCTAAATCCATACACCCTTTTATCGCAGATCCCTGCCTTGGCCTCCCACTTCTCAGTCCTAGATCTCAAGGACTCATTTTTTTCTATCCCCCTGGATCACTCCTCCCAAGATTTTTTCGCCTTTACCTGGATGGACCCAAACACAAGATATTCTGAACAACTCACTTGGACAGTTTTGCCAATAGGCTTCCGAGATAGTCCCCATATTTTTGGATAGGTACTAGCTCAAGACCTCAAACAGTTTCATCATGATCACTCTGAGTCCACCTGATTACAATACGTGAACGATCTTCTACTCTGCAGTCCCTCGTGGGAACAGTCTCAACTTGACACTGCCTCCCTACTTAACCTTCTAGCTTCCAGAGGTTACCGAGAATCCCCTGTCAAAGCTCAAATCTCTTCCCCTTCTGTCACTTACCTCGGATTTCTTCTATCTCAACAAATAAAGTCCATTACCTTAGACAGAAAACGGCTCCTCTCTGACCTGCCTGTTCCCAAAACCAAGACAGAAATCCTTTCCTTTCTAGGCCTGGCTGGGTATTTTAGAGCGTGGATCCCTAACTTCTCCCTGTTGGCAAGACCCCTATACGACCTCAGCAAGGACTCCCCTGAGGAACCATTATCCTCCTCACCCCGACACTCCTTCATTAAGCTCCGTGGAGCCCTTGTGGAAGCCCCAGCTCTCCATCTTCCTGATTTGTCGAAGCCCTTCTCATTATACATTCATGAAAGGTCCAGTCAAGCTCTAGGAGTACTAGGCCAATATTATGGCCCATCCTTTGCCCCAGTAGCTTATCTTTCCAAGCAATTAGACCCCACAGTTCGGGGATGGGCCCCCTGCCTATGGGCATTAGTCGCTGGACAGCTCTTGCAGAAAGAAGCTCATAAACTGACATTCGGGGTGCCCCTCACCATTCTGTCCCCACATCACCTAAAAGATCTCTTAACCTACAAAAGTTTACAGACTCTCCCTCCCTCCAGACTCCTGACCTTACTGTCCTCTTTCCTCCAAAATCCAGACATTTCTTTCCTCCCCTGCCCACCCCTGAATCCAGCCACTCTTCTTCCTCTACCCTACTCTCCTCATACTCCCTCTCATGATTGCCTGGAAGCCCTTCACAACTTCCTTCTGTGCCACTCCATGATCTCCGAAAGAGCCCTCTCACACTCAGACCTCATCTGGTTTACTGATGGGTCCTACTTTAAACATGAGGGCACCCATTATGCAGGATACGCAGTAGTCTCCCACGAAGACGTCATCGAGGCACGAGCCCTACACCCCGGTACAACCAATCAACAGGCTGAACTCATTGCAGCCACAAGAGCTTGTACTCTGGCCCGGGACACGTCTCTCACACTGTATACTGACTCCAAATACGTACTCCACATCCTCTTGTCTCACATGGCAGTATGGAAAGAACGAGGCCTCCTCACCACAAAAGGGAATTCCATCACTAATTCACCCTTGATTACTAAACTTCTAGAGGCTTCACATCTCCCACATCGACTGGGCATAGTCCACTGCAAATCACATCAAAAGGATGACTCCCCCATTACAAGAAGTAACAATAAAGCTGACAGAGTAGCCCAGTCAATTGCCCTATCAGAAGAAGCACCAGACAGCGATCCGTCTACCCCTACAGTTTTAGCCTTATCACAAGACACCCTCTGTTCCCAGGACAGAGAGTCTGTCTTCCGCCTCTTACATGATCTGTTCCATCCTATCCCCCAATCCTTAATCCATTTTTTACAATCCTTTTTTTCTCTCTCTCCTGAAGACAAAACCCTACTTGACCAAATCACCCGCAGGTGCACCATTTGCCAATGCACTAACCCTAATACGCCCCTCAAGGCCCGACCCTTCCCGGCTCATCAAGCACGGGGTAACGTCCCCGCCACAGATTGGCAAATAGACTTCACTAATAAGCCCCCTGTACAGCGCTCCAGATACCTACTCTTGTTAGTAGATACATTTTCAGGATGGGTCGAGGCTTTCCCCACCACTAACAAACGAGCATCCCCAGTTGCCTCTATCCTCCTCACCCAGATATTTCCTAGGTTCGGGATGCCAGCTTCCCTCCAATCAGATAACGGCCCTGAGTTCACTGCCCAAATTATTCAGAACCTCTCTAAGTCACTCTCACTCCCCTAACATCTACACTGTCCTTATTGACCACAGGCTTCGGGAAAAGTAGAAAGAGTCAATAGGACTCTAAAAGACATTCTGACCAAACTATCTCTAGAACTACACCTTGACTGGGTTCGCCTACTTCCCTTAGCTCTACTCCGCATTTGGGCCCTCCCAAAGAAACCTTCCTTCTTGTCACCCTTTGAGATCATGTACGGCTGCCCAATTCTACCCCCAGGACTCCCTAACCACAAAGGACCAATTCCTCCCAATATGGCCCTTCCGCTTCTCTCTCTCCTCCGCACCTAATTGTGGAAATTTCAAGATTCGCTCCTTCCTGATCTATCCACCTCCCAAAACCCTCCTGTCTTACAGCCCGGCCAACTAGTGTTTTATAAGCCACCAGAGGATCGGCCCTCTCTCACCCCAAAATGGGAAGGTCCACATCCAGTTATTCTCTGCACCCCCTCAGCCGCCATGCTCTTACTGCCTGATAACTCTGTCACCCCTTGGATTCATATCTCCAGATTGAAACCAAACACCCAGGACCCACCTTCTCTGGACACTCAAGACCCACCAGTCCCAACCCAGAGTCCTTCGGATACAGCCCAAGATGCTGTCTACTCTACCATGCCTCATCCCTCTGATCCCTTGAAACCCCGCATCTCCCGTTCACCCCCTTTGCCATCCATACCCGAATCATGACTTTTTCCTCCTTTACTCCTCTCTCGCTTTTTGTCCTCATTCCTATTGTCTTCCCTGCCACCCCAGTGTCCTTTGTATGGTGATTCAAAGTCAGACAGCCTTACACACAGCATCAAACATAACTTACTACCCTCAATGCCACATCAGCCTGCCCTCTGAAAGGCTGCTCCGAGCCTTTATACCTCCACTTTCCTCCCTCCATCAAAGTGTTCACTAGCAGCTACCTTTATTCTCCCTACCTCTGTTTTCTCTATGACCAAAAACAAGCCAATTGCAGGCGATGGCCAGACACCTACTGGGGATGTCCCTACATGTCTTGCATCATTCACTACATGGGTTACTCCTGGTACCCACAGTTTTACTCCTCCAACCGTTTCATAAAATATCCCAACAGCTCATTCTACTTATTAATCCCAGATCCCTGGAACTCTCGATGGGCCACTGGAGTCACAGCCTCAGTTTACTATGGGGGGTCCTCAATCCCCCATGGTATCCTTCATATCTCTCGAGAGTACATTCCCTCTCATTCCCAGATCTCTCAAGTTGCATCCGACATCGGACATTCCAAAAAAGTTATTGTCCAAACTCTTGACGGCACCTCTTCATCTTCTTACCCCCGCTCCTACTCTTGGTTACAGCACATCCAAGACACCACCATCTTTCTCAACCACACCCTCAACACCGCCAATTGTTTCCTGTGCGCATCACTACAGTGCTCACTGCTGGACACCGTGCCCCTTAATATTTCCAACTACTCCTTCCATGCAGAAGGACAACCCTTCCGTCCCCTGGCAGACATACCCCTATGGGAACCAGAATACACAGATGATCTCACCATCCACTACTGTGTAGGCCCAACCCCTTCCCCCTCCAGCGCACTTCACTGTCTCTCTATCTACACCCCTACCTCCAGCTCTAAGACTTTTACGCAGCAAGGTCACTTTTTTTGGTGCAATGGCAGTCTTTTTAAGTCACTGCCTCCCAACTCCAGTATACCCTGTTTTTTCGTCACCCTAATCCCACAGCTTACACTTTACAGCATGGCAGAATTTCTTGAGCTCCAACCTCCCTTGCCCTCGTGCACAAAAAAGGATGCTTTCCTTCCCATCATGGTCGGTATCTCTTTGACCACCTCAGCCATTGGGGCAGGGCTTTTGGGAGGAGCCTTGGGTCACTCTCTATGGGCAATTAAAGATCTCAACGCCAAACTTGAGGGAGCCCTGACATCCACTGCCGATTCCCTGGCCTCTCTCCAAAGACAGGTCACTTCGCTAGCTAAGGTCACCCTTCAAAACCGGCGGGCCTTAGATCTGCTTACAGCCGAGAAGGGCGGCACCTGCGTCTTCCTTCGGGAAGAGTGCTGCTATTACATCAATGAATCCGGCATTGTAGAAACTGACATTACCAAACTCACTGACCTTGCCTCCAGCCTCCACTCTGCTTCCAATTCCAACCCATTCTCTTCAATACTAACAAACCACTTCCTCACCTGTCTGTGGCCCATTGCAGGCCTCCAAATAATCATTCTCCTCGCCTGTCTCTTCTTGCCTTGCATAATATAGTTGATCAAATCCCAAGTCGGTAAAATCTCCAATCAAACTTTCAACCACCTTTTACTCAGGAACTACCAGCTTTTAGCCACAGAAGATCCCTCACCCTCACGTGACCTCCTCACCACACGCTGAGACGGACCCCTCTCTCTGCTAGAAACTGTTCCCGGAAACAATGGCCACAGACGCCTGGCTTCTGGCACCCGTATCCTCTTAGCACCATTGGAATCAACAAGTCCTCGACTTATGGTTACAGGGAACCTTCATTGATTTCCAACCTGAAGACGTCCACATCTACTCGTCCTTACTGTGGGGAGTCCCATCAACCCTTTCCCCCCAATCCTCAAGCCCTCACTCCCTTCTCCGCCCCCGCTCAGCAGGAAGCAGTCAGAGAGAAAGCAACGTCCACAACCCCATAGAGGAGAAAGGGGGGAACGAAGGGTCCCCACCCATAGCATGGCTAACCTCCTGCTTCTCTTACGGGTACTCGGTTCCCGCCAGCACCACCTGAAGCCCAGTCACCCCTCGCCCCCTCCAAATCCCAGCACCTAGCCAATAGCCACCAGCCCCGTAGAAGTGACACCTCAATCAAATCATGCCCCTTCCTATATAATCCAGCAGCTTTCCCTAATAAAGCGGAATTCTCCGGTGAATTGCTGCTGTGTGTCGCTCCTTTACTTTCAAGGGGGACCCTCAGAGTCATCAGGGACCCCCATTTCCCCCAAAGAAACCCCACTGCTGCCAGGGACACTCACCTCTTTCTTCAATGAGTTTTCTCTGGGAGTGAGATGGGGCAGATCATCTGCAGGGCCTGGGTGAATGCCGTGGGGCTGTGGGCTGGTGATGGGCACTCTTCAGGCATGGGCTCTATTTCCCAGGTGGAGGACTACTTGATTCCAGAGAAGGTGAGAAATCGATTTATTATTTTTAAGGAAACACACATCTTGGCTTTGTGGAATAAAATGACATTTTGTGGTTCCCCAAAGTGGTCCTGAGACAGGGACCGTGGGTGTAGTCAGAGTAGGGTGAGGGCTTCCGGAAGAAGCAAGGCGGAATATTTACACTCAGAGCAATATAACACTGTGCAAAGAAGTCCCTATCGAAGCTCCGTGTTAAGCAACATGCAAAGTCAAGGTCACACCAATTCTCTAGGAATATAGACATCTTCAGTGAGGTCAGTGAAAGCTCAGAAGGCCAGAAGCAACTTAGCCTGGAATGTCTGAGTGTTCCACAAATAAAGAAGGGTATCTCAGCATAACACGACCTCAGTGTAAACAGCCCAAGCAAACAGACAACAACCCAGCCCACTCTGGGGTCAGGGCAGGTGGTACAAGTCCATACCCCAAGTCCTTTATCAGTTCCTGAAAACCCTCAACTGACTATAAATCCTCTAGACAACGCACCACGACAGGCTCTCTTGTCCCCTCCTGGTGTGAGCCAGGAGCTCTGTCCTATCACTTTCTCTCTCAACAAAAGCCTCCACCCTGGCTCTCCTACCTTGGGCGTTTGCTAAATTCATTCTTTGACTCCGCAAACAACCCCGGCATCAGTTCCACAGGCAAAGCGCTGCAAGTGGCAGAGGCCCCACGTCAGCCAGGTCACCTCGCTGTGCAGTGAAGATGCCCTGCAGCCATTCCCACCTGTGTCACAGGACAGAGCACCTCACTCCCCATCCACGACCAGGAAGGAAACCAACTTGAAGGAAACTTCAACAGGAAGGAAACTTGACCAGGCCTGGAGTGCTCAAAGAAGAAAACTCGGTCGGGCTCAGCTTTCCCCGGTAGAATCCTTTAGGAGAGTAATTAGCAGTCCTGATTTTTACTTCCTCTCACACGGAGAGGGCATCAGCATATTCATCATCTGCTCTTTCTGGCAAGGGCCTAGCTGTGTTAATTCGCAAACCTGTCCCCTGAAACCACCCTGCTGTAAGATAGGTATTAATCCTATTCCCAGCAAAGGGTCTCCGGTGCAGGTGAGCAGAATACGCTGGTGGGCTGCGCTCAGGCCACGGTCGCCAGTAAGAAGCTGAACTGCCCTTAACCTGCACGGACGGCAGCCCAACGGGGAGGCGTCCTGCCCCGACGGGCAGCACCCCGCTGACCAAGCCCCGCGGCCGCGCGGCCCACGCACTCCGGGCCCAGGGCCCCCACAGGCCACTCCCACCCGGCGCCAGGGCGTGATTCCCCGTCCCCGCGCCCGCCGGAGTCCGGCCGCCCTGCGGCGGGGGAGGCCCGCGAGGCGCGGTGGTGGGCCTCGGGGGTCCGAGTCCACGGGGGCCAGAAGCTGGGGTCCAGGGGACCGGGTGCGGCTGGACGACGAGCGGCCCGAGCCGCCCCCGGAGCGCGCGGCAGCCGCCGAGTCCCGGCGCGCAGGTGGCGGCCGCGGAGAGGGGGGCCTCGGGGCGCGGGCGGCGGAGCCGGGGCAGGCGGCCCGCACCTGCGCGCGGCAGCCGTCGGGGCTGGGGCGGAATGGGGGGCCCTGCCTGCGGCGCCTCCGCCTTCCCGCGCCGCCTCCCGCCCGCAGGCGGGACCCCGGCCACCCAGGCGGCACACCTGGGACTTACCGGGACTCTGACCCGCGTGCCCTCGGTATCCCCGTCTCGCCCCCAGGCGCCCAGCCTCTGCGGCGGCCCCACGGGGCCGTCCGGGCATCCCCGTCTCTACCGCCCCGAGCCCAGCCTTAGGGGAGGGTGTCCTCACTGGAGGTGACTCTTCCTGAGGGAGTCCGTGGCAGAGGCTGGGGTTTGGCCCCTGCACCGGCTCTTGGTCCTGACGGCACAGAGGCGGCGCCCTGGAAGCCTCCTGGGAGCGGAGGGCTGGCCGCCCTTAGGGACCCTGAAGCCCTGGCAGCTGGGATGGGGAAGGGTGACACAGAAAAGAAACAAAGCGCCCCCAAACCTACCTGTGGCACCCACCTGGTCACACTGCCTCCTGGAATCTGCACTCCTTCTTTTTTTCATCCTTAAGGTATCATTGATGTAAAATACAATACACTCTTCTGAAGGTTTCACAACAGAAACCATGTGGTTGCTACATTCCCCCTTATTATCGAGTCCCCCCATACTCCATTGCAGTGACTGTCCATCAGTGTAGTAAGATGCCACAGAGTCGCTACTTGTCTTCTCTGTGCTACACTGTCTTTGGCATGATCCCCCCACACCAGGTGTACTAATCATAATATCCCTCAATCCCCTTCTCCCTCCCTCCCTCCCCTTTGGTAGTGGCTAGACCCTACTTGGAGTCTGTGAGTCTCCTGCTATTCTGTTCCTTCTGGGATCTAACACTTCCTGTTTGCCAGTTCACTTCACTTCTGAATACTGGAAGCAAGCAGTTTGTGACTGGAGTGGAATGGAGTGAGTGATCAGTGTGAAGTGGAAATCTAGAGGGATTTTCATACACCCACTCAACTGGCATAATCCACGTGTACTTTGCTGAAGCCAACCTGCTCACTTCCCCTCCTGGGTGCTGGGGGACAGTGACAGCTGCCTGCTTTTGCTGGCCAGGACCCCTTCCCACATTACCCGCCATAGCGTATCTGGGGGTGGGGAGTGAGGTGCAAAGCAAAGTGGAAATTTCTTCTCTGCAGGATTGACCCAGGAGGCATCGTTTGAATAAAAAAATTCCTCCTCTTTGATGCATAGACTCTTGGTGGGAGGGTTTCAGTTGTGAGTTAGCAGGCTGAGCTTGATGGGTTCCTTAGCCAGCTACCTCGAAGTTGGAGGCTCTGGTAAAGGGAGGCTTGGGGCAGGAAAGGAAAGAAGGCAGCTTGATGGGTGGAGTGCATTTTGCCTGGAAGGGAACTCCCTTCCCTGGACACCAGGGAGGGCACCCCACTCCCCCCGGGGCGCACTTCCCCCTCCCAGGGACCCGCACATTCCACCCTCCCGCCCAGTTCTGACTCTAGCAAGAGGCGCTCAGGTCGACTGAAATCCAACTCCAAAGCTGCCATTCAGCCCTATTTCCCCGCTGGGGCTGGAATGAACAGCGCTGGTCTCCTCTTCCCCTTAAGGCCTCAGAGTATTTTATGCCAACATCGACTTCCCAAACAAGTCTCTCCCTCCCTTAACTCGTTCCACCTGTCTTCAGGCAACCCCCCGTTGAGCTTCACGTTTCATCCACTCACTGGCCATCTCCAGCTGGAAATCGCCTGACCTTACCACCAGTGCACACGTCTCCTGCCACCACCAGCAGCCAGCCAGGAGGCCATGCAGAATGTGAGAGCTGGCCTCAACTCCCACCCTCCTGTCACTCACACACATCAGTGCCTCACCGAGCCCCCTGGATGCCCAAAGTCCTTCAAAGAAGGACCCCTCCTTCGTGTGTTCACCTCTCCCCGGTCCATCCTGCTCTCTGTCCCATTTCAACAGTGGAGGCCAGCTCTGGTCCTTCTTCTGCTTAAAAATCTTCGGAGTCCCATCTCCTGGCACTGTACAAGGCTCTTCATCAGCATGCCACTCCCCACCAGCAACCTCAGGGGCTACTGCCCTCACATGCTAATCCAAGACTTTAGCTTCACCAGACACTTTCACAGGACTCTGCTGCCTGGTAAAGTCCCCACCCTGCAAGGTGAGGCACACTGGGGTTTCCACACAGGCCACTCTGCTCCATAAACAGCAACAGAGCCTGGCATTGCAATTTTGTGAATAGGGCTGTCCTTACACAAACAAGGCTGTGGGGTCCTTCAGAGTGGGCACCTTGGTGTCTTTACCCCTAAACAGGGGCTGAGGAAGAACATTCTTGGTTAATCATTAGGACCTACGACTTTTCAGGGCTTCAGCACTCCTTTACTTAATGTAAAATGGAATGGAAGCTCTAGCTTTCACATTCTACTGCAACGAGGGGAAAGACTAATTTTTTTTTAAATCAGAAAATATTCTAGTGAAATGGCATATATTAGGATGAGCATAAAACTTTCCAGTTGAGAAGTGAGCTAAAAATATTTTCCTAATTACTAAACCAGTTTAAAACACTGAGTTCTGAAGGCATATAACTTTCAGCTAAATTCCCTATGTTCTATTTCCTAATAAATTTAGATTGTATTAGGTAAGCTATTAAAATCTCCATGTTACTGACATTTTTTCTCAGAATCACGCCAAAGTAAACATTTCAACTCTTTATATTTGATTAGCACTTAGCAACCTCATCCTGGCTTATTTCACTGAGCATAATACCCTCTAGCTCCATCCATGTAGTTGCAAATGGTAGGATTTCTTTTCTTCTCATGGCTGAACAATATTCCACTGTGTATATGTACCACATCTTCTTTATACATTCATCTACTGATGGAAACTTAGGTTGCCTTCATATCTTGGTTATTGTAAATGGTGCTGCGATAAACATAGGGGTGCATCTGTCTTTTTTCAAACTGGGCTGCTGCATTCTTAGGGTAAATTCCTAGATGTGGAATTCCGGGGTCAAACGGTATTTCTATTTGGAGCTTTTTGACGAAACTCCATACTGCTTTCCACAATGGCTGAACTAATTTACATTCCCACCAGCAGTGTAGGAGGGGTCCTCTTTCTCCACAACCTCACCGACATTTGTTGTTCTTTGTCTTTTGAACGGTGACAATCCTTACAGATGTGAGGTGATATCTCATTGTGGTTCTAATTTGTATTTCTCTGATGACAAGCAATGTTGAGCATCTTTTCATGTGTCTCTTTGCCATCTGAATTTCTTCTTTGGTGAACTGTCTGTTGAGCTCCTCTGCCCATTTTGTAATTGGATTATTTGCTTTTTGTTTGTTGAGTTGCGTGAGCTCTTTCTATATTTTGGATTTCAACTCCTTACTGGATCTGTCACTTATGAGTATATTCTCCCATATTGTAGAGTACCTTTTTGTCCTCTTGTTGGTCTCCTTTGCTGAACAGAGGCCTTTCAGCTTGATTAATCCCATTTGTTCATTTTTGCTTTTGTTTCCATTTCCTGGGGAGATATGTTCATGAAGAAGTTGCTCATGTTTATGTCCAAGAGATTTTTGTCTATGTTTTTTTTCTAAGAATTTTATGGTTTCATGACTTACAATCAGGTATTTGATCCATTTCGAAGTTGCTTGTGTGTATGGGGTTAGACAATGATCCAGTTTCATTCTCTTACATGTAGCTGTCCAGTTTTGCCAACACCAGCTGTTGAAGAGACTGTCATTTCCCCATTGTATATCCATGGTTCCTTTATCATATATTAATTGACCATATATGTTTTGGTTTATACCTGGAGTTTCTGTTCTGTTCCACTGTTCCGTGGCTTTTGGCCTTTGCCTGTACCTAATTGTCTTGATTTCTGTGGCTTTATATTAGAGCTTAAAGTTGGGGAGCGAGATCCCCCTTCTTTATTCCTCCATCTCAGGACTGCTTTAGATTTTCAGGGTCTTTGGTGTTTCCACATGAACTTTAGAAATATTTGCTCCAGTTTGTTGAAGAATGATGTTGGTAATTTAATAAGGTTTGTATCAAATCTGTATATTGCTTTGGGCAGGATGGCCAATTTGACAATATTCATTCCTCCTAGCCAGGAGCATGGGATGAGTGTCCATTTGTTAGTGTCCTCTTAAATTTCTCTTAAGAGTTACTTATAGTTTTCAGGGTAAAGGTCTTTCACTTCCTTGGTTAGGTTCATTCCTGGTATTTTATTCTTTTTGAAGCTATTGTGAATGGAGTTGTTTTCCTGATTCTCCTCTATTGGTTCATTGTTCATGTATAGGAAAGCCTCAGATTTCTGTGTGTTAATTTTGTATCCTGCACCTTTGATATATTCCAGTATCAGTTCTAGTAGTTTTGGAGTGGTGTCTTTATGGTTTTTCATGTAAAATATCATGTCATCTGCAAATAGTGACAGTTTAACTTTTTCTTTACTGATCTGGATTCCTTGTATTTCTTTGTTTTGTCTGATTGCCGTGGCTGGGACCTCCAGTGCTGTGTTGAATAATAGTGGGGAGAGTGAGCATCCCTGTCTTGTTCCCGATCTCAGAGGAAAAGCTTTCAGCCTCTCGTTGTTCAGTATGATGTTGGCTGTGGGTTTACCATATATCGCCTTTATTATGTTGAGGTACTTGCCCTCTATACCCACTTTGCTGAGCGTTTTTATCATGAATGGATGTTGAATTTTGTTGACTGCTTTTCCAGCATCTATGGAGATGATCATGTGGTTTTTGTCCTTCTTTTTGTTGATGTGGTGGGTGATGTTGATGGATTTTCGAATGTTGTGCCATCCTTGCATCCCTGAGATGAATCCCACTTGGTTGTGTTTTGTGATCCTTTTGACATATTTTTGAATTCCGTTTGCTAGTATTTCATTGAGTGTTTTTGCATCTATGTTCATCAGGGATATTGGTCTGTAATTTTCCTTTTGGTTTGGGTCTTTTCCTGGTTTTGGTATTACAGTGATGTTGGCTTCATAGAATGTGTTTGGGAGTATACCCTTCTCTTCTATTTTTTGGAAAACTTTAAGGAGAATGGGTATTATATCCTCTCTTCATGTCTGATAAAATTCTGAGGTAAATCCATCTGTCCTGGGGTTTTGTTCTTGGGTGGACTTGATTAGTGATTCAGTGTCTTTACTGGTAGTTGGTTTGTTATATTTTCTGGTTCTTTGTTGGACAGTCTTGGATGGTTGTATTTTTCTAGGAAGCTGTCCATTTCTTCTAGGTTTTCAAGCTTGTTAGCACATAGGTTTTCATCGTATTCCCTAATAATTCTTTGTATTTCTGTGGGGTCTATCGTGATATTTCCTTTCTCATATCTGATTCTGTTGATGTGTATTGATTCTCTTTTTCTCTTATTAAGTCTGGCTCGAGGCTTATCCATTTTGTTTATTTTCTCAAAGAACCAGCTCTTGGCTTCATTGATTTTTTTCTATTGTTTTATTCTCCCCTATATTATTTATTTCTTCTCTGATCTTTATTATGTCCATCCTTCTGACTTTAGGCCTCATTTGTTCTTCTTTTACCAATTTTGATAATTGGGATATTAGACTATTCATTTGGGATTATTCCTCCTTCTTTAAATATGCCTGGATTACTATATACTCTCCTCTTAAGACTGCTTTCACTGTGTCTCACAGAAGTTGGGGCTTTGTGTTGTTGTTGTCACTTGTTTCCTTATTTTGCTTGTTCTTTATTGTAATTTGGTCATTGATCCATTGATTATTTAGGAGCATGTTGTTAAACCTCCATGTGTGTGTGATCCTTTTTACTTTCTTTGTAGAATTTATTTCTCATTTTATACCTTTGTGGTCTGAGAAGTTGGTTGGTAGGATTTCAGTGTTTTTGAATTTACTGAGGCTCTTTTTGTGGCCTAGTATGTGTTCTAGTCTGGAGAATGTTCCATGAGCACTTGGGCAGAATGGGTATCCTGTTTCTTTGGATGTAGACTTCTATAGGTGTCTATTAGGTCCATCTGTCCTAGTGTGTTGTTCATTGCCTCTGTGTTCTTACTTATTTTATTGTCTGGTGGATCTGTCCTTTGGAGTGAGTGGTGTGTTGAAGTCTCCTAAAATGAGTGCATTGCATTCTATTTCCTCCTTTAGTTATGTTAGCATTTGTTTCACATATGCTGGTCCTGCTCTGTTGGATGCATATATATTTATAATGACTATATCCTCTTGTTGGACTGACCCCATAATCATTATGTAATGTCCTTCTTTATCTTTTGTTAGTTGCTTTGTTTTGAATTCTATTTTGTCTGAGACTAGTACTGCTACACCTGCTTTTTCTCCGTGTTTTTTGAATGAAATTTCTTTTTCCATCCCCTGACTTTTAGTGTGTGCATGTCTTTGGGTTTGAGTTGTGTCTCTTTTAGGCAGCATAAAAATGAGTCTTGCCTTTTTATCCATTCTATTACTCTGTGTCTTTTGATTAGGGCATTCAGTCCTTTAACATTTAGGGTGTTTATTGAAAGATATGTCCTTATGCCATTGCAGGCTTTAGATTCATGGTTACCAAAGGTTCCAAGTTAGCTTCTTTACTATGTTACTGTCTAACTTATCTCGCTTATTGAGCTATTATAAACACTGTCTGATGATTCTTTCTCTCCCTGCTTCTTACTCCTCTTACATTCTTTATATGGTGGGTGTTTTTTCTGTGATCTCTTGTGTTTCCTTTGACTGCTTTTGTGAGTAATTGGTTTTAGTTTTTGCCTTTAGTCAGTATTTAGTTGGTCTTCTTTCTTTGCTGTGATTTTATTTTGTCTGGTGATATCTATTGAGCTTTAGGAGTGCTCCCACCCAGAGCAGTCCCTCTAAAATACCATGCAGACGCGCTTTGTGGAATGCAAATTCCCTCAACTTGTCCTTGCTGGGAATTGTTTAATCCCTCCTTTGTACTTAAATGATAGTCGTGCTGGATACAGTATCCTTGGTTCAAGGCCGTTCTGTTTCATTGCATTTAATATATCATGCCATTCTCCTCTGGCCTGTAAGGCTTCTGTTGAGAAGTCTGATGATAGCCTGATGGGTTTTCCTTTGTAGGTGACCTTTTTCCTCTCTCTCTAGCTGCCTTTAAAACTCTGTCCTTGTCCTTGATCTTTGCCATTTTAATTATTATGTGTCTTGGTGTTGTCCTCCTTGGGTCCCTTCTGTTGTGAATGCTGTATTCTTCTGAGGTCACAGCAACTATTTCCTCCCCAAGTTTTGGGAAGTTTTCAGCAATTACTTCTTCAAAGACACTTTCTATCCCTTTTTCTCTGTCTTTTTCTTGTGGAACCTGTATAATGCAGATATTCTTCTTTTGGATTGGTCACACAGTTCTCATAATATTGTTTCATTCTTAAACATCCTTTTATCTTTCTCTGCATCAGCTACTGTGTGTTCCTGTTCTCTGGTTTCTGTTCCAACAATGGCCTCTTGCATCTCGCCCATTCTGCTCTTAAATCCTTCCAGAGCTTGTTTCATTTCTGTAGTCTCCCTCCTTACTTGGTCCGTTAGCGTTTGCATTTTTCTCTGCAGCTCCATCAGCATGGTTATGACCTTTATTTGAATTCTTTTTCAGGGAGATTGCTTAGGTCTATCTCTCCAAGCTCCTTCTCAGGGGTTGTCTGTGTGATTTTGGTCTGCATCAAATTCTTCTGCCTTATCATGCTGATAGACGTAGTTGTGGGGAGCTGGTGCATGTGTCAGATGTGTCAGCTGGGAGAACATCCCTTCTTGCTAGTTTGTGGCCTTCCTCTCCTTGGAGAATGGCAACCACTAGTGGCTTGTGCTGGGCAGCTGCATGCAGACGGGGTCACTGAATCTTGCCTGGGCACTGTGGAGTAAACTCCGCGGTTGCTGTGGCTGTCGCTGCTCTCATGCCGCTGCTCCACTATGGTGCAGCCGCATCAGAGGGGGAACGGGCGGAAGGCTGTTAATCACCCTAAAGAGCCTCAGAGATGTGCTGCTGCCCAGGCGATTAGGGTTCCCAGAGTTCCCCAGGATTCCCAGTGGCTGGGCTGGGCGTCCAGGATGCTTCCATCCAGCTGTGGGGTCTCTGTCCATTTAAGACTTTCAGAGAGCACTCGCTTTTCTTTGTCCCAGAGGCTCTGGCTGTGAGGACAGGCCAGCAGGCTTTTCTGTTTCCTTTCCCTAGTATCCAGCACACCATGCACTGTGTGTCTGTGTTCCCAGTGCAGATGGCGAGGGCTGGGTATTTAACAGTCCTGGGCTCCCTCTCCCTCCTTGCTCTGTCTTCTCTCCTCCCTCCAGGAGGTGGGGTGAGGGGCGCTCGAGTCCAGCCAGGCCGTGGCTTGTATCTTACCCCCTTCTTGACATGCTGGGTTCTCGCAGGTGTAGATGTAGCCTGGCTGTTGTCCTCTATCTTCTGGTCTCTCTTTCATGGATAGTTGTATTTGTTGTATTCTCAAAAATATACATGGCTTTGGGAGGAGATTTCCGCTGCTCTACTCATGCTGCCATCTTGGCTCCTCCCTTGTGGAGCATCTTTTCATGTGTCTGTTGGCCATCTGAATTTCTTTGAGAACTGTCTGTTCACCTACTCTGACCATATTTTCATTGGATTATTTGATTTTTGTTTGTTAAGGTGTAAGAGCTCTTTATATATTTTGGATGTCAACCCTGTATAGGATCTGTCATTTATGAATATATTCTCCCATACTGTAGGATGCCTTTTTGTCCTATTGGTGGTGTCCTTTGCTGCACAGAAGCTTTTCCATTTGCTGTTGTCCCGCTTGTTCATTATGCTTTCGTGTGCCTTGCCTAGGGATATATGTTCATGAAGTATTCACTCACGTTTATGTCTAAGAGATTTTTGCCTATGTCTCTTTCTAAGACTTTTATACTTTTATGGTTTACATTCAGGTCTTCACTCCATTTCGAATGTACTTTTGTGTATGGGGTTAGACAACGATCCAATTTCATTCTATTACATGTAACTGTCCAGTGTTGCCAACACCAGCTGTTGAAGTGGGTGTCATTTACCCATTGTACGTCCGTGGATATTTTATCATATGTAAATTGACTATAAATGTTTGGGTTAATATCTGGGCTCCCTATACTGTTCCACTTGTGTGTGGGTCTGTTCTTGTGCCAGTGCCCAATCGTCTTGTTTACTGTGGCTTTTTGTAGAGCTTGAAGTTGGGTAGCAAGTTCCCACTGTCTTTATTCTTCATTCTCAAGTTCTCTATAGTTATTCAGGGCCTTTTGTGGTTCCATAAGAATTTTACAACTGCTTTTCCACTTCGTTGAAGAATGCTGTTGGTATTCTGACAGGTATTGCATTGAATCTGTAGATTTCCTTAGGCTGGATGGCCATTTTGACAATATTAATTCTTCCTAGCCAAGAACATGGGATGAGTTCCCGTTTGTTACTGTGCTCTTTAATTTCTCTTAAGAGGGTTCCATAGTTTTCAGGGTATAGGTCTTTCACTTCCTTGGTTAGGTTTATTCCTAGGTATTTTATGATTTTTGATGCAGTTCTGAGTGGAATTCATTTCATGATTTCTCTTTCTGCTAGTTCATCACTTGTGAAAAGGAGTGCAACACATTTCTGTTTATTAATTTTGTATCCCACAACTTTGGTGAATTCAGATATTAGTTCTAGTAGTTTTTTAATGGAGTCTTTAGGGTTTTTTTATGTATAATATCATGTCATCTGCAAATAGTGACAGTTTGACTTCTTCTTTACCAATCTGGATGCATTGTATTTCTTTGTTTTGTCTGATTCCAGTGGCCAGGACCTCCAGTACTAGGCTGAATAACAGTGGGGAAAGTGTGCATCCCTGTCTTGTTCCCGATTTTAGAGGTAAAGTTTTCAGCTTCTTGCTGTTAACTATGATGTTGCCTGTGGGTTTGTCATATATGGCCTTTATTATGTTGACTTAATTGCACTCTATCCTCATTTTGTTTAGAGTTTTTGTCATGAATGATGTTGAATTTTGTTGAATGCTTTTTCAGCATCTATGGAGATGATCATGTGGTTTTCGTCCTTCTTTGTTTATGTGGTGCATGATGTTGATGGATTTTCAAATGTAACATCCTTACATCTGTGAGATGAATCCCACTTGATCATCTTTATGTATTTTTGAATTCGCTTTGGTAATATTTTGTTGAGTATTTTTGCATGTATGTTCATCAGGAATATTGGTCAGTAATTTTCTTTTCTGGGGGGGTCTTTGCCTGTTTTTGGTATTAGAGTGATGCTGGCTTCATTGAATGAGTCTGGAAGTATTTTCTCCTCTTCTATATTTTGGAAAACTTTAAGGATAATGGGTACAATGTCTTTTCTCTATCTCTGATAAACGTCAGTGGTGAATCCCTCTGGCCCAGAGATTTTGTTCTTGGGTAGTTTTTTTATTACCAGTTTAATTTCTTTGCTGGTAATTGGTCTATTTAGATTTTCTGTTTCTTCCTGGTCAGTCTTGGAAGGTTGTATTTTTCTAGGAAGTTGTCCATTTCTTCTAGGTTTTTCATCTTGTTAGCATATAGTTTTTCATAGAATTGTCTAATGACATTGTTTTTGGTGGGGTCCATCGTGACTTTTTCCTTTCTCAATTCTGATTATGTTAATGTATGCAGATTGTCTTTTACTCGTAATAAGTCTGGCCTGGGGCTTATCTATTTTCTTTATTTTCTCAAAGAGACAGCTCTTGGTTCCATTTATTTTTTCTATTGTTTGATTCTTCTCAATTTAATTTATTTCTTCTCTGATCTTTATTATGTTTTTCCTTCTGTGACTTTGGGCCCAATTTATTCTTCTTTTTCCACTTTCAGTAATTGTGACCTTAGACTATTCATTTGTGATTGTTGTTCCTTCTTTAAATAGGCCTGGAATACTGTATACTTTCCTCTTTGTACTGCCTTTGCTGCATCACAAAGAAGTTGTGGCTTTGTTGTGTTGTTGTCATTTGTCTCCATATATTGCTTGATATCTGTTTTAATTTGGTCATTGATCCATTGATTATTTACAAGCCTGTTGTTAAGCCTCTTTTTTTGTGAGACTTTTTGTATTCTTTGTACAATTTATTTCTCATTTTATACCTTTGTAGTCTGAGAAGTTGGTTGGTAGAATTTCAATCTTTGAATTTACAGGGGGTCTTTTTGTGTCCTCATACATTGTGTGTTCTTGAAAATATTTGATGTGCTCTTGAGAAGAATGTGTATCCTATTGCTTTTGGGTGTAGAGTTCTGTAGATGTCTGTTAAGTCCATCGGTTCCAGTGTGTTGTACATTGCCTCTGTGTTCTTACTTATTTTATGTCTGGTGGATCTCTCCTTTGGAGTGAATGCTGTGTTGAAGTCTCCAAGAATGAATGCACTGCCTTCTATTTACTCCTTTAATTCTATTAGTATTTGTTTCACATATGTTGGTGCTCCTGTATTGCATGCACATATGTTTGTAATGCTTATATCCTCTTGTCAGACTGACCCCTTTATCATTATGCAATATCCTTCTTTATCTCTTGTTACTTTCTTTGATTTGGAGTCAATTTTGTATGATACAAGCACTGCAACACCTGCTTTTCTCTCCCTGTTGTTTGCATGAATTATCTTTTTCCATCCCTTGATTCTTAGTCTGTGTATGTCTTTGGGTTCGAGGTGTGTCTCTTGTATGCAGCATATAAATGGGTCATGTTTTTTCATCCATTCTATTACTCTGTGTCTTTTGATTGGTGCATTCAGTCCATTTCCATTTAGGGCCATTACTGAAAGATATGTACTTATTGCCATTGCACGCTTTACATTCATGGTTACCAAAGAATCAAGGATAGCTTCTTTACTAGGTAAACATCTAACTTAGCCCTCTTATGAAGCTACTGTAAATGACGTCTGATGATTCCTTATTTCTTTCCCTTCTTATTCCTTCTCGTGCTTTGTGTATATATTAGGGGTTTTATTCTGTACTCTTTTGTGTTTCCTTTGACTGCTTTAGTGTGTAGATTTTATTTTATGCCTTTTGTTTGTATTTGGTTGGTCTTCATTCTTTGCTGTCATTTTTTTCCTCTGGTGATATCTATTTAGCCTTAAAAGTGCTTCCATCTATATCAGTCCCTTTAAAATATCCTGTAGAGGTGGTTTCTGGTAGGCAAATTCCCTCAGCTTTTGATGGTCAGGGAATTGCTTAATCCCTCCTTAGTATTTGAATGAATACCGTGCTAGATACAGTGTTGTTGGTTCAAGCCTCCTCTGTTTCATTGCAGTAAATGTATCATGCCTTTCTCTTCTGGCCTGTAAGGTTTCTGTTGAGAAGTCTGATGTTAGCCTGATGGGTTTCCTTTGTAGGTGACATTCTTTTCTCTCTCTGGCTGCCTTTAATACTCTGCCCTTCCCTTTGGTCTTTGCCATTTTAATTATTATATGTCTTGGTGTTGTCCTCCTTGGGTCCATTGAGTTAGGAGTTCTGTGGTCCTCCATGGTCCATGCGACTATTTCCTCCCTCAGCTTGGGGATATTTTCAGCAATTATTTATTGAAAGACATTTTCGATTCCCATTCTCTCTCTTCTTCTTTCTGGTACCCTTACAATGTGAACATTGGTCTGTTTAGATTGTTCACACAATTCTCTTAATATTCTTTCATTCCTGGAGATTTTTTTAGCACTCTGTGCTTCGGGTTCTCTGCGTTCCTTTTCTCTGATTTCTATGCCATTAATGGCCTCTTGTACATCATCTAGTCTGGTTTAAAGTCCTTCCATAAATTGTTTTCTTTTCTTATTACCCTTTCTAACTTTTTACTTTAGCTCTTGCATGTTGCTCTGCATATCTATCAGCATGGTTATGGTGTTTATTTTAAATTGTTTTTCAGGAAGATTGGTTAAATCTATTTCCTCAGGCACTCTCTCAGTAATTCTGGACTGGACTAAATTCTTCTGCCTTTTCATGCTAATAGAGTTAGCTGTGGGCAAGTAGTGTGTGTGTCAACTGGGAGAACAAAGTCCCTTTGTGCTTGTTAGTCACCTTGCCCATCTCCACTGCCTGTGTTGGTTACCTGAACACTTGGAGCAGCCTCTGGATTAATCCCCTATTGTTCTGTGGGCCTGTCACCATCAGGGTTGCCCAGAGCCCTGTGGGGAGTGCCAGGTGTGCCAGTGTGCTCTCCTGTGATAACAGTGCTCCTTCACACCTTGCCCCACTTTCCTCTGCCTGTGCCAGGCAGCAGCACACCATTGGTGGCTTCTGGGTCTGGCCCAGACAGCTGCACGTCAGGAGTAGATTCTGGACAGGTGCTGTGGGCACAGCCACTCTCCTGCTGCTATGCAACTGCAGGGGGGTTGGTCCCTCTCTGTCTGCCCCATCGCCATGGGAGCATGTGGCCTCTGTCAGGATGATCCACCGCAGTGCATACATGCAGCTGCTGTATGGTACTCCCCCACCAAGGGCGCACATGGCCACTCTCCAGGTGTTCCACCGCCACGGTCTTTGGTAGAGGCCCTCCATCTGCTCAGCCTTGCTCACTGGGGGAACAACTGGCAGGCTACCTCTCGCCATTAGGGGCTTCAGGGATGCATTTCCGCCAGGGGGCTGGTTTGCCCGAATTTCCTCAAAATTTCTAACATGCTGGGCTGTGTGTGCCGTGAATTTTCCATCCAGCTGTGAGGCCCCTGTCCCTTTAAGACTTTCACAAAGCACTCGCTTTTTCTTTGTCCCAGGGGAGCCGGCTGCGGCGATCTACTTACAGATTTTATTTTTCCACTTCTCTATTATCCAGCTCACCATGTAAGGTGTGTCTGTGCTCCTGGTGAGGATTACTAGCACTGGTTATTTAGCAGTCCTGCACTGCCACTCCCTCCCAGCTCCGACTACTTTCCTCCCACCAGGGAGCTCATGTGGAGTGAGCACTCGGGTCCCACCAGGCTGTGGCTTTTATCTTACCCCCTTCATGATGTTCTGAGTTCTTGTAGATGTACATGTAGCCTGGTTATTGTACTGTATCCACTAGTCTCTCTTTAAGGAATATTTGTATTTATTGTATTTTCAAAAATATATAATATTTTGAGAGGAGCTTCCTGCTGCCCACTCACACTGCCATCTTGTACAAAGTCCATGGCTGTGTATCTTACCTTTTTTATGAGATGCTGAATTCTTGCAAATGTAGATGTAGCCTGGCTGTTGTACTGTATCCTCTGGTACCTCTTTTAGGAGTAGTTGTATTTGTTGTATTTTCAAAAATAAGTAGGGTTTTGGGAGGAGATTTCCACTGCCCTACTCATCCTGCAATCTTGAGAGCCCCTTGTGTGGTGTTATTTTTTGATATGAGAATTTGGGAAACAACTGCATACACACCTGAGGGAGTAGGGCTGGTTACACTGGGATGTCGTGTAGTGGAGCACAGTGCAATGGGAGATGAGAGAGTGAGGACGGTGTATATGCACTGGGATGGCAAGTTTCTGTGGTCTGTAAAAGCTTCAGGGTACAGAGGGCACATGCAGTGTGTGTACTAAGGAGGGAATTTACACAACTATACACATGCTTCTTCTTTGTTTAGAAATTAATAGGAATAAATGGAAATTCATGACATGCTCATGGATAGGAATAATTAATATTGTCAAAATGGCCGTTCTACCTAAAGCAATCTATAGATTCAATGCAATTCCTACCAAACTACCAACCTCACTGAACTGGAACAAAAAGTTCTAAAATTCATGTGGAACCACAAAAGACCCCAAATAGCCAAATAAATCCTAAGGAAGAATAAAGCTGGGGACATTACCATCCCCAACTTCAAGCTCTACTACAAAGCCACAGTAATCAAGACAATTGGGTACTGGTGCAGGAATAGACCCATAGACCAATGGAACAGACTAGAGTGCCCTGATATAAACCCAAGCATATATGGTCAATTAATATGCAATAAAGGAGCCATGGATATACAATGGGGGAAATAACAGCCTCTTCAGCAGCTGGTGATGGCAAAACTGGACAGCGACGTGCTAGAGAATGAAACTGGATTGTCGTTTCACCCATACACAAAAGTAAAGTCGAAATGGATTAAAGACTTGAATGTAAGTTATGAAGCCATAATACTCTTAAAAGAAAACATAGGCAAAGATCTCCTGAATATAAACATGAGCAACTTCTTCCTGAACGCATCTCCATGAGCAAGGGAAACAAAAGCAAAAATGAACTCATGGCACTACATTAAACAAAAAGCTTCTGTGTGGCAAAGGTCACCATTAACAGAACAAAAACGCATCCTACGGTATGGGAGAATAAATTTGTAAATGACATATCAGACAAGGGGTTAACATCCAAAATATGGAAATAACTTACATGCCTCAACACCCAAAAAGCAAATAACCTGACTAACAAATGGGCAGAGGGTATGAGATTACACTTCTCCAAAGAAGAAATTCAGATAACCAACAGATACATGAAAAGATGCTCCACATCACTAATCATGGACATGTAAATTAAAACCACAATGAGATAACACCTCACACCAGTAAGGAGAGCCAGCATTGAAAACAAAAACAACAACAAATGCTGGTGAAGATGTGGAGAAAGAGGGACCCTCCTACACTTCTGGTAGGAATGTAAGCTAGTTCAACCATTGTGGAAAGCAATACGGAGGTACCTCAAAAAAATCAAATTAGAGATACCATTTGACCCAGAAGCCCCAGTCCTAGGATTAACCCAACAAATACAACTTCTCAGATTCAAAAAGACATATACACCCCTATGTTTATCAAAGCACTTTTTACAATAGCCAAGATATGGAAGCACCCTAAGTGTCCATCAGTAGGTGAATGGATAAAAGAGATGTGGTACATATTCACAATGGAATACTATTTGAACAAAAGAAATTTTAAAAACCCTACCATTTGCAACAGCATGGTTGGAGCTGGAGGACAATATTCTCAGTGAAATAAGCTAGGTGGAGAAAGACAAATGCCAAAGATTTACCTCATTTGTGGAGTAAAACAATGAAGCAAAACTGAAGGAACAAAATAGCAGGAGACTCAGAGACTCCAAGAATGAACTAGTGGTTACCAAATGGGAGGGATGTGTGAGGGTGTGTGGGGAGGGAGGGAAGAAGGCGATTGAGGGGTATTACGTTTAGAACATATGGCGAGGGGGATCACGGGGAGAACAGTGTAATGCAGAGAAGGCACATAGTGGATCTGTGGCATCTTACTACGCCGACGGACAGTGAACAGAATTGGATATGCATGGAGACTGGATAATATGGGTACATGTAGTAACAACATTGCTTTTTCATGTGAAACCTTCGTATCATCTATTTGAAAAAGGTTAATAACGAAGAGAGAATAAAAAAGAAATATCCCATAAAGAAACGTAATAGGAAGGAGAAAAAAGATTCAAGATGGTGGTGATAGGTGGGACAGAGAACTCCTCTGAAAACCACATACAATAGGAAAATATAGTTAATACAACTAATCCTAAAAGAGCAACAGGAAAGAAGGTTGTGCCAGACTACATACACCTGGAGAACAGGGCAGAATGCACAAAACAGGGTAACACACCAAAGCCTTGATCCAGTGGGACCCAAGCCCTTCACCCATCCCAGATCATGAGTGGAAGACAGAGAAACAGAGTGGGGAGGTGTGGGAAGCATAGGACTATTGAACACCCAGTCCTGAAGACCTGCTTTGGGAGCATGAGCCTACACTGCATGGTGCTTTGGAAATTAGTGGGGTTGGAAAGCTAAGACAGGGAGAATATGGGGAGAGACTGAGATTCCAACCATTTGTGGAGGACAGGGATCCATATCCAGCTGTTCTTGGACAAAGGAAAGGCAGGTGTTCTGAGAGACTTCCCAGCAGTGAGAGGGCTGCAGAAGGGGAGGGTTTTCCACAGAGCTTGCTACAAGGGAGAAGGGATCGGTGGACATGATTGTCTAGATGCACTCTGCCCAGTAGTTTGGGAACTTTCAGGAGCCACAGGTGCTCCATACACCTCACTGGCTACTCAGCTCTGAGGCCCTGCACAGTGATACGCAGCTTGCTGTGCTTTCCTCCTGTCCTGCCGGCACCAGCTTGCAAACCGGCAGTCCTTGTCCTTGGATCATGTCAGCAAGGGGAAGGCACCATCTATGGCAGTTACAGATACAGTTCACACAGGATTACACGTTTGTGCTCGGCCCACTGGTTCTGACAGTGGAGACAAGCACTGTAGCTGGGAAGCAGGTAACAGTTCTTTCCTCCCACTCATGAACCAGCACTTCTTACCTGTGACCCCCAACATCACTCCAGGGGCTGAACGGTTCCTGAAACTAGAGCTTCTGGGAACTAGGGGGGTAACAACTACAAATATGAAACATCAAAGGAACCCAGTTCAACCCAAAATCCCACAAACCCAAGAAAAAGGGCCAAATGAAACTGAGCTCATCAATCTTCCTGACAGCTCAAAATAAAAGTCAAAACATGCTCATGGAGGCACAGAAAAATATTCAAGAATGCAGGGATGAATTTAGGATAGAGATTCAATCATTGAGACATTCCCTATCTGAAATGAAACATACATTGGAGTGATTTAAAAGCAGATTATGTGTAGTAGAAGAGACGGTAAATGAAATGGAAATTAGAGAAAGGAATACAAAGAAACTGAGGAACAGAGATAAAAAGGTTATTTAAGAATGAAAGTCTATTGAGAGAACGGTGTGACCAATCCAAATGGAACAATATTCACATTACAGGGGTACCAGAAGAAGAAGAAGAGAGAAAAAAGTTTAGAAAGTACTTTGAGGAATTAATTGCAGAAAACTTCCCCAATCTAGGGAAGGAGGTTGTCTCTCAGGCCATGGAGGTGCAGAGATCTTCCAACAGAGGGGACTCAAGGAAGAAAACACCAAGACATATCATAAGGAAAATAGCAAAGATCAAGGATAAGGACAGGCTTTTAAAAGCAGCACGAGAGAGAATAAAGATCATATACAAATGAAAATGCATCAGGCTATCATCACACTTCTCAACAGAACTTTTACAGGCCTGAAGGGAGGGGCATGATATATTTAATGTCATGAAACAGAACGGCCTTGAACCAAGAATACTCTACTCAGCAAGATTAAGATTTAAATTTGAAGTGGGGAATAACTTTCAGATAAAAAAAAGATGAGAGAAGTAACCTCCAACAAACCACCTATACACTGCATTTTGGAAGAACTGCTGTAGATGGGAGTATTGATAAGGCTAAATAGATATCACCAGGTAAAATAAAACAACAGTCAATAAGGCAGAACTGTTAATTACTAAGCAGATGCAAAATCAACTCGACTACCCCCCAAAAAAATCAAGGGATTAAACAAAGAGTACAGAATATGATACATAATATATAAAGAATGGAGGAGGCAGAAAAAGGAGGGTAGAAAAGAACCTTTACATTCTGTTTGTTATAGCACTGTTCAATTAGACTGTTAGTAAAGGATTTACCCTTGAATCTTTGGAAACCATGAATGTAAAGCCTGAAATGGCAATAAGTACATACCTATTGATAATCACCCTGGATGTAAATGGTATGAATGCACCAATCAAAAGATATAATGTCACAGAGTGGATTAAAAAATAAGACCTGTCTATATGCTGCCTACAAGAGACTCACTTAAAAAACAAAGACATACACAGACTGAAAGTGAAAGGGTAGGAAATGTCATTTCATGCAATTTATAGGGAGATAAAAGGAGGAGTTGCAGTACTTGTATTGAACAAAATACACTTAAAAACGAAGAAAGTAACAAGAGATAAAGAAGGACATTACGTACTGATAAAGGGGTCAGTCCAAGAGGATGTAACTATTATAAGCATTTATGCACCCAACGCAGGAGCCCCTACATATGTGAAACAAACACTAACTGAACTAAAGGGTGAAATAGAATCCCACGTACTCATTTTAGGAGAATTGAACACACCACTCATTTGAAAGGACAGGTCAACCACACAGAAATAAGTAAGGAGACAGAGACAATGAACAATGTATTAGAACAGATGGAATTAACAGACATCTACAGAATACTCCATCCAAAAGAAACAGGATACACATTCTTCACAAGGGCACATGGAACATTTCTAAGAATATGTCATACAGAAGGCCACAAAAAGAACCTCAGTAAATTCAAAAAGATAGAAATTGTACAAACCAGCTTTTCCAACTGCAAAGATATGAAACCAGATATAAATTACACAAAGAAAATGGAAAAGCTCACAAACACATGGAGGCTTAATATAATACTCCCAAATAATCAATGGATCAGTGACCAAATAAAAACAGAGATCAAGCAATATATGGAGACAAATGACAATAATTCAACAGTGCAAAATCTGTGACATGCAGCAAAGGCCATGATAAGAAGGATGTATATTGCAATACAGGCCCACCTCAGGACAGAAGAGCAATCCCATACGAATAGCCTAAACTCACAAATAACAAAACCAGGAAAAGAACAAATGAAGTCCAAAGTCGGTAGGAAGGACATAATAATGATTGGAGTAGAAATAAATAAAATCGAGAAGATTACAAAAATAGAAAGCGTCAATGAAAGCAGGTGTTGGTTCTTTGAGAAAATAAACAAAATAGATGAATCCCTAGCTGGACTTATTAAGAAAAAGAAAAGAGAGTCTACCACATAAACAGAATCAGAAATGTGGAAGGAACAATCACTACAGACACCACAGAACTACAAAGAATGTTGAAAAATTAAACGCAAACAAACTGGATAACCTATAAGAAATGGAAAACTTTCTGGAAAAGTACAACCTGTCAAGGCTCACGTGGGAAGAAACAGAAAATCAGACTAGACCAATTACCAGCAAGCAAATTGGCTTGTTAACTAGAAAACTACCTTAGAACAAAACTCCTGTACCAAATGGTTTTGTTGCTGAATTTTATGAAACATTTAGTGAAGACTTATCACCCATCCTCCTTAAAGTTTTCCAAAAAGTGGAAGAGGAGGGAATACTCCCAAACTCATTCTATTAGGCCAGCATCAGTCTAACACAAAAACCAGGGAAAGACACCACAAAAAAAGAAAATTACAGGCAATATTCCCGATGAACATAGATGCAAAAATACTGAACAAAGTATTAGCAGACTGAATTCAAAAATACATCGAAAACATCATCCATCATGATCAGGAAGGATTTATTACAAGGATGCAAGGATGGTACGACATACGAAAATCCATCAACATCATCCACCACTTCAACAAAAAGGACAAAAAACATGATCATCCCCATAGATGCTGAAAAAGCCTTTGACAAGATTTACCATCCATTCATGATAACAGCTCTCAACAAAATGGGTATAGAGGGCAAGCACATAAATATAATAAAGGCCATATATGACAATCTCAAAGCCAACATCATAGCTAACAGTGAGAGTCTGAAAGCTTTTCCTTTAAGACTGGGAACAAGACAAGGATGCCTCCTCTCCTCGCTGCAATTCAACATAGTTCTGGAGATCCTAGCCACCTCAATTAGACAACACAAAGAAATAAAAGGCATCCAGATTGTTAAAGAAGAGGTTAAACCGAACCTGTTTGTAGATAATATGATACTGTACCAAAAAACACCCTAAAGAATCCACTCCAAAACTACTAGAATATCTGAATTCAGCAAAGTTGCAGGATACAAAATTAATACACAGAAATCTGTTGCATTCCTATACACAAGTGATAACACAGCAGTAAGAGAAACCAGGAAAAACATTTCTTTCACAGTTGCATCAAAAATAATAAACTACCTAGGAATAAATAGAATCAGCGATGTGAAAGTCCTATACTTTGAAGAGTACCAGACACTCATGAGAGAAATTAAAGCAGATACCAATGAATGGAAACACATCCCCTGTTCATGGATAGGAAGAATTCATTTGGTCAAAATGGCCACCCTGTCTAGAGCAGTCTACAGATTAAAGGCAATCCCTATAAAAATACCAACAGTGTTCTTCAACAAACTAGAGCAAATATTTCTAAAATTCATATGGAACCACAAAGTATCCTGAATAGCCAAAGCAGTCCTGAGAAGGAAGAATAATGCAGGGGGGTATTGTGCTCCTTGACTTCAAGCTCTACTACAAAGCAACAGTATTCAAGACAATTTGGTACAGGCACAAGAACAGACCCACAGACCAATTAAACAGCCTAGAGAGTGCAGATATAAACCCAAGAATATATGGTCAATCAATATACAATAATGGAGCCAGGGATATACAATGGGGGAAAGGGCAGCCTCTTCAAGAACTGTTGTTGGCAAAACTGGACAGCTACACGCAAGAGAATGAAACTGGATTATTGTCTAACTCCATACACAAAAGTGAACTCAAAATGGGTCAAAGACCTGAAAGTAAGCGTGAAGCCATAAAACTCTTTTAAGACAACATAGGCAAAAATCTCCTGAATATAAACATGAGCAACATTTTCGTGAATGCTTCTCTTCAGGAAAGGGAAACAAGTTAAAAAGTGAACACATGGGATTACATCAAATAAAAAACTTATGTACAGCAAAGGACACCATCAACAGAACAAAAAGGCATCCTACCATGCGGAGAATATACTTGTAAATGACATATCTGACATGGGGATAACATCCAAAATATATAAAGAACTCACATGCATTAGCACCCAAGAAGCAAATAACCCAATTGAAAAATGGACAGAGGATATGGACAGACACTTCTCCAAAGTAGAAATTCAGGTGGCCAACAGGCACATGTAAAAATGCTCCACATCACTAATTATCAGGGAAATTCAAATAAAACCCACAATGAGATATCACCTCACACCAGTTAGGGCGGCCACTCTTGAAAAGACTAAGAACAACAAATGCTGGCAAGGATGTGAAGAATGGGGAACCGTCTGACACTACTGGTGGGAATGTAAACAAGTTCAACCATTGTGTACAGCATTATGGAGGTTCCTCAAAAAACTAAAAATAGAAATGCCATTTGACCGAGGATTTCCACTCCTAGGAATTTACCATAAGAATTCAGGATCCTAGTTCCAGAAAGACATGTGCACCGATATGTTTATCACTGCACTATTTCAATAGCCCAGAAATGGAAGCAACATAAGTGTCCATCAGTACATGAAAGGATAAAGAAGATGTGGTACATATACACAATGGAATATTATTCAGCCATAAGAAGAAAACAAATCCTACCATTTGCAGCAACATGGCTGGAGCTAGAGGGTATTATACTCAATGAAATAAGCCAGGTGGGGAAAGACAAGTACCAAATTATTTTAGTCATGTGTGGAGCATGAGAACAAAGCAAAAACGGAAGGAACAAAACAGCAGCAGACTCACAGAACCCAAGAGTGGACTAAGAGTTCCCAAAGGGATAGGGACTCAGAGCGTTAGTGGGAGGGGAGGGGAAGGGGAATAAGGGGCACTAGAGCACAAATAATGTTGGAGGAGGGAACGGGGAAGGAAGTATAGCACAGAGAAGCCAAGTAGTGACTCTATAGTATCTTAGTACACTGATGGACAGTGACTGTCATGGGGTATTTGATGGGGGAATCTAGTAACTACAATATTGCTCATGCGATTGTGTATTGATGATATGAAAAATTCGAAAAGTTTCTTTAACCCAGTTTTCTGGAAATTTCCTAAGAAAAATTGCAATTTAGGCTGATTTATATAGCTGTGTTAAATCCATCAGAAGGTCATTTGTGTTTATCCGTGGTTGTTTATAAATTTTGTCTCCATTATGCTTATGTGTATTAGTACCCCATTGGATTATAGATGGAAATAGATCTCGGTAAGTATTTGACATCTGCTTTCTGCACCAATCATTATTTCTAAAGAGCATTGCTTATATGTCATAAATCATCTATTTTTGTCAAAATAAGGACACTGCATGAGCAATCAGCCAGACAAATACATAACAGGGATCATTCTGTAAATGATGAGCTAGGTTTTTAATAAGTGAGTCATCAAAAACAAAACGAGAATCCTCCTTTAGATTATAGGTTTTAAAGAGAATAAACCAATAAACACAGTGCTTGGAATGTGATTACATCCTGACTCACTAATCCCAGCTGTAGAGGCACACTGGGGACAACCAGGAGCATCTGAATATGTGCTGGATATCTGGTAGGTTGTGTAATGTTTGCGAATTTTCCCAAGTGTGATGATAGCATTGTGATTATGTAAAAGTACTTCCTTATTCTTGAAGCTGTGCTCTGGGTATTATGGGTGAGTGGTTATGATGCCTGCTATTGAATTGCATGTGGTTTAGTGGGCACAGGAGGGAAAAAGAAAGAGAACACAAATACATATGGTATTAACTTTTTAAATCCAGTTTGAAGGTACATGGGAGTTCATTGTGTGCTTCCTTCAACTTTCTGTGTGTTTAAATTTCTCTATAGGTACTAATTTTGATTTTGGGAAGCATGAACCTCCAACTTTGATTTTCTTTTTCAATTGTCCTCAAGGGCTCTTTGGGGTCGTTTGATATTCCATATGTGTTACGACCAGCTGGCAAATTCTTTTCTCAAAAGATCTTCTGGAATTTTTATAGGAATCACATTGAACCTGTAGGTTGCATTTGTGCCATTCGATTTTTAACAGTACTAAAGGCTTTTTCTCAGTAATGGGTCTTATCTTTACATATCTTCAGATTTTCTTTAGTTTTTATATATCGGTGTATAATAATTTCAAATATATAGGATTTGCACTTAGATTAAATCTTTTCCTAAGTATTTTATTCACGTTGATATTATTTAATAGGGAATTTAAAATTTATTTTTGAAATTATTCACTTCAAGTATGTACAAATAATACATGTTTGTGTCATGATACTTTGGCTTATAACATTGCTGAATTATTTTACTATGTACTTGGCAATTTAAGGATTCAGACCTTTGGAATTTAAGGATTTAGAAGATTAGGATCAGAATACTAATGCCTAGAAGTTTAGGGATAGAAGTGTGGACCCGAGTGAAGATTAAGGTCTAGAATTGGGGGTATGATTTAGGATGAGGGGGTAGGAGTGCAAGGAGAATTTAGGGTCTAGCAGATGGTTTAGGGCAAAGGATCTGATGTTAGGGGTTGGTATTATGAGTTAGGGTTCCAGTAAGAGGATTAAGTATAAGGGTTAGGGTTAGAGAGGAGGAGTACAAATCAGGGTATGTATATGCATTTGGGTTAGGGGTTATTGTTATTTGTTTGGGTAAGTAGGTACACTTGGGGTTTGCATTAGGGTTAGGATGAGGATAAGAGCAAGGTTATGGTCTCGGTTAGACTTAGGATTACTTTGGAGGAGGGATAAATTTAGGTGGGTCAGGGTTAGATATGGGTGATATTGAAGGACAAGTAGAGGGGATTAGTTTTGGGTTAGGGTTAGGGATAGGGTTGGGGTTAAAATGCAGTTATATTTATGGGTTTAATTAGGGTTAGGTAATCTGGTTAGACTGTTATGTTTACCTTTTGGCTAACAGGTGTTGTTGAGTTTGACAGTCACTGTTTATGGTTAGGGTTAAGTTTGGGTTCTGGGTCAGTGTGACTCGGTGGCTAGGGTTACACTTAGAGTTAGTGTTTATGATTAGGGAAGTGTTGGCCTTAGGTTTAGGATAATGTTTAGATGTGAATGAGAGCGTGAAGTTGAGAGCCCAGGGTTGGGTTAAGATTAAGTTTAGGTACAGGGTTGGGCTTAAGGTGAAATTATTACAGTTTGAGTTAGGGTTGGGGTTAAGTTTAGCTTTTGGCTAACAGTGAAGTATGGGTCAGGATGAAGGTCATGGGTTATGGTTAAAGTTAGTCTTAGGTGAGGGTCAGTGTTAATTTCTAGTTACACTTAGAATTTGATTTAGTGTTAGGGTTGGGAGGAAGCTTAAATGTAGGGGTGGATAACGGTTAGATGAGAGTGAGCATGAGTGTGAATGTGAGGGGCTGTTTGGGTCAGGATTAGGCCTAATATTTGAATTATGGTGCAGGTGAGGTTATGGTTGCACTTAGAGTTAGGTTTAGAGTTCAGGGTAAGGCTGAACGATAGGTTTAGGTTAATTCAATGGTAATGATGATTAGATGTGGGTGAGGATGAAAGTGAGGGGCTCAGGTGTGGTTTAGGGTTAAGGTTAGAACTGGGTTTAAGGTGAAGTACGTTTATGGTTTCACTTAGTGTTAGAGATTAGGGTTAAGGCGAGGGTTAAGTTTAGCTTTTAGCTAACAGTGAAGTGTGGGTAATGTTACACAGGTTTGAGGGTGAGGTTGAAGGTTTAGTAATGGTTTTGTTTAGACAGGTTTAGCATTCAGGGTTAGGGGGAGAGTTATGTTTAGGTTTAGCATAAGGGTTAGAAGTGAGTGAGGTTGTGAGTGAGAGTGAAGTTGAGGGTCTAGTGTTTGGGTAGCGTTAGCACTAGGGTAGGGTTCTGGCAAGGATGAATTTATTGCTAAAGTTTGAGGTATGGTTTGGGATTAGCCTTATGGTGAGTGTTAAGTTTAGCTTTCATATAGCAAGGGTGCGTGAAGGTGAGGGTCACTTAACAGTTATGGTTAGGGTGAAACTTAGGCTCTAGATTCAGGTGAGATTAAGGTTATGCCTAGAGTTAGGATTAGAATTTAGGGTTTGGCTGAGGGTTCGATTTACTTTAGGGTAATAGATACAGGGGGGTGAGCATCGGGGTTAAAACTGGGTGAGGGTTTGGGTTTGGGTTAGGAATAAGTTTGGGGTTATTGTGAAGATATGATTACAGTTTGAGTTAGGGCTTGCGGTTAGCATTAGGGTGAGGGTTACATTTATTTTTTAGTTGTCAGTGAGGTGCAGCTGATGGTGAGGTTAAGGGTGTATGGATAGGGTTAGGTTGAGGCTTAGATTTGGGTTCGGGTGGGCCAGTTATGCTTAGAGCTAAGTTTAGCATTCTGAGTTAGGTTGAAGGTTAGGCTATATTGATGGTCATCTTCAGAGGTGAGTGAGGGTGACGGTAAGGGTGAAGTTATTAGATGTGTAAGTTAGGATTAGGGTTAGGATTGGGGTGAGGGTTAAGTTTAGCTTTCATGTAACAGTGAGGCATGGGTGAGGGTGAGGTCAAGGGGCTATGGTTAGGGTGAGGCTTAGGGTGCAGGTGAGGGTGAGCTTCTAGTTATGGTTACTTAGGCTTAGCCCTCTTGGTTTGGCTTCACATCATATGTCACCAGGGAAATGTGTTAGCTGCCTATATGGAAGGCCTGAGAGGACCTGACCCCAGTGAGGTTTAAGGAACTCCTCCCATTTTGTGTTGGGACTGTTTGATGGCTTTGCTGGGCTGGGATTAACCAAGTGTCTGCTGCCTGATAAATTGTCATGCACAAAATTCCTAGTTCTGTCTTCTGTTCATGAACATCCAGAGTCGCTTCTGCCCCACTTCAAGCCATGGTTCATAAATGGAACACTGTGGAACACACTGCTGGGAGGGTGAGCATCCAGGTTTCCATGTACACTTGAGGGGACTGAGGCCCCTCAGTCTGGACCATGTCACAGGGGTCAGGGTGTAGCTCGGTACACACCACTCACATCGCCACAGACACTATACCCAGCACACATGCCACACGACACATGCAACATCACTCACACTGAACGACACAACACACAAAAATCACAAAGCAGGCATCCCAGAAAGAAACAAACATGACACTTCACATATACAAAGCACCACACACTTCATCACAGGCACAACACCCAATACACATGCCAGAAAAGACATGCAATGACACACACACCACTCAAAACAGCACACAAACAACCGAAACACACACAACACATCACACATGCCACTTGGCACATACAACACATAAACAACCTTGCCACACACAACACAGAAACACACTTCACACCCAGCACATACCATAACAACACAAAAACTCACTACACTAATGCCAATAGAACACCAACATGACAGTTCACATACAACACACCATCCACATGTACGAAGACAAAACACACAACACAAACAAAACATTAACATCACACACAATGCACACGAAAAACAGCACATGCATGCCACACACGGAATACACAAACCCCGCACATACAACACACCACACATGAAACCTTAGACATGAAGTGCAACACACATGCCATGAGAAATTGATGACATCACACATCTCGCAAGACCCAGTACACCACCACATGATGCACAGCACATGAATGCCACACCACACTTATGCCACACATGACACTCGGCAAACACAACAGAACAAGCACCCGCCACAGCACACACAACACATACCAATTGTGATGTCATAGTCCCCACACCTCACTGCACACTACCACAGTTCACACTAGGGCCACACCACGATTATGCCACATATAACACCCCATACATACAATGAAACACAAACCCCACCAGACATGAATTGCAACACACACCATGGATTTCTCTTGACATCACACACCACAAAATCCATAGCACACCACCGCACACCAAACAGCACAGGAGAGCCATACCACACACATGCTGAACACACCACACATATGATCCCTCACACATACAACACAGAAAGGACCCCACTACAGACACAACAAGCAACACACATGCCACACAGTCCTTACGATGTCACACACCCTGCAGGCAACTTCACACATGCACAATGCCATAAAACATGAGAGACACAGCACACAAACACCACACATGACACCCTGCATAAACAACACACCATGCACCCTGACACATTACACACAGGCATGAAACACAGCACATATGCCATGGAACACTCACACTGTCACACACATTGAGTGCCATATCACACAGATGCACACTGCCACAAAACACACAACAGCTACATCACAAAAGTGCCACACAAGACACAGATATGACACTCCACATATACAACACTTCAAGAACCCCTACACTGCTATAACATGCAACACACATGCCACAGAACACTCTTGATATCACAGGCCGCATTCCTCCATTCACTGCCACACACCACCACAAGCCGCTCCACACTTACGCCACAGAAAACACAGACATGACACTCTGCACATAAAATGCAACATGCAACCTGCCAGGGGCATGAGACAAAGTCACATCACAAAACTTTCAGTGTCACACATCCCGCAAGATGCAGCACACTGTGACACAGCACATGAACCACAATGTACACAAACCACATATGACACACATATGACACGCCACACACACAACACATCACACACCCCACCACAGGCACCACAGGCAGCATACATGTCACAGAACACTCACCACGTCACATACCTCGTATGCCACATTACACTCATGCACAATGCCAAATAATACATTTGAGCCACACCACACAAAACCCACATGACTCACACATGGCACTCTGCACACAGAACACACCACACACACCCCAACAGAGGTATAACATGGAACAAACACACCACAGGTCACTCGAGATGTAACACACACAGGTTGATGCACCACATTGCTGCAATACACATGAAAGCCACACCACCCACAGGCCACACACAATGCACACATGACACTCCAAATACACATGACATACCTTGCAACCCACCACAGGAACAAAGCCCAACACACATGCCATGGAACACTCATGAAGTCAAATAATCCAGAAGCTGCAGCCCACTGCGGTACAACACCCGAGAGCCACACCTCACCCCTGCCTCTTAAGATCCATGCATGACAGACCATACATACAACACAACACATGCCCCGTGAAAGGCACAACACACAAAGCACATGCCACAGACCCTGCAGGTGTCACACACCCTGCATGCCAAAGCCCACCACCACTCAACAAACAAAAGCTACAAAGAAGCCTGCCACACAGGATGTATGCATGATACCCCACACTCATGACACACGTCATGTCCCACCATGGGCACAACATGCAAAGTACACGGCATAGAACACCCGCACACCACAGCACACTGTCACCCAACAAACAAGTACCCCAAGCACGCCTGCTACACATGACCCATGTATGTCAATCCACACCCACGACACAACACATATCCCACCATGGGCATGAGTTGCAACGCATATGCCATGGAACATTCACGACACCACACAACCCACATGCTACAGCCCACTGCCACACAACACATGAATGAAACACCACACACATCCACCACACACAATGCATATGACACTACATGTGTCCCACCATGTGCTTGATGCATAACACACATGTCACGGAACACAAGTGACATCTCACACCCCATACACCACAGCCACACAACAGAGAGCCACAAGCACGCCCACCACACAATGCATGAGTGATGCTCCACATACAGGATGCACGATATGCTACACCACAGGAACAACATGCAATATTCATGCCACGGATCACTCATGACGTCACATACAGTGCATGCTGCAGCCCACCACCACACAACAAATGAGAGCCACACACTCACTACACATATTGCATGCATGAGACTCCACACACACAACACACTATGTGTATAGCCAGAGGCAAGAGTTGCAATGCACATGCCACGGAACACTTGCGATGTCACACAACTCACATACTGCAGCCCACTGCTGCACAAAAAATTAGGGAAGCACTGCACACGCACCACACACAACACACACATGACACTCGACACAAAAAGCATAATGTGCAACCTGCCAAAGCATGACAAACAACACATATGCCGTGGAACACTACCAACATAACACACTCCACATGATGCAGCACACTGCCAGACAAGACACAAAATGCACAGCACACATGACCCACATGACGCTCCAAACCTACAACACACCACAGAGCCCACTACATGCACAATACACCACAAACGCCACACGGGACACTCACTATGTCACCCAACTTGCACACCACGGGCCAAAACTGTAAAACACATGAGGCCACACTGAAAGCCTGACATGCACGGCAGACTCATGACACACCCCAAACATGACACTTGACATGCCTCACCAGGTGTGTGATGTCCTGTGTGTTCTGAGGCATGTGCATTTCTTGTGCCTGTGGCAGGGCTCGTTGTGTGTCCTTTGTGGGTAGTACCATGTGTGCGTCATGTGTGGCATGCATGTTCTGTGGCTATCATATATTCTGTACAGGTGCCCTATGGTGTGCAGGTTGTCTAATGTGAGTGTTCTATGGCATTTCCATTGCATGTTGTGCCTGTGGCAGGACATGTGGTGAGTTTTGTGTGTGGAGTGACATGAGTGTGTAGCACATGAAGTTGTGGCTCTTGTTTCTTGTGTGGCTGTTGGCTGCATAGGGTGGGGTATATGACATTGAGAGTATTCCTTTGTGTGTGTGTGTGTGTTGTGTGTCATTCCCATTGTGGGGCTCATGGTGTTTTGTGAGGGTCGAGTGTCATGCATGCGCTTTGTGTGGTGGGCATGCAGTGTGTCTCCTATATGTTATGTGGAACTGGGCTGTGTCATCCGGGGTTTGTGATGTTGCAAGTGTTATGTGGCATGTTCTTTGCATGTTGGGCCCGTGGCTGGGCACTTTTTGTGTCTGGTGTGTGGAGTGTCACCCATGCATCATGTGTGTTGGATGTATTTGTGGCTCTCTTTTGTGGGTGGTGGTGGACTGTGCCATGTGTGTTGTGTGACACTGAAAGGGTTCTGTGTCATGTGCATTGTGACCCTTGACCATGGAAGTGAGCGTGGTGTGTCCAATGTGTGGAGCACCATGCATGTATCATGTGTCACAGGCATGTTGCTCTGACTCCTGTTTGTTGTGCAGAGGTGGATTGCAGGATTTGGGGTGAGTGAATTTGTGAGTGTTCCATGGCGTGTGCACTGCGAGCTGTCCCTGTGGTGGGAAATGTGTTTTCTTGCATATGCAGAGTGTCATGCCTGTGTCATGTATGGTGGGCATACTTGTGTCACTCCTGTGGTGGCGGGCTGTGGCATGCGGGGTGTGTGACGTCATGAATGTTTCTTGGCATGTGCATTGTGTGTCGTGTGTGTGTTCTGTGTGGAGGGCGAGCTTGTGACTTTCATTAGTTGTGTGGCCTTGGGCTGTGGTGTGTGGGGTCTGTGACTTGTCGAGTGTTCCATGGTGTGTGCGCTGCATATTGTGACCATGGCAGGGTGTGTGGTGTGTCCTGTGTGCGGAGTGTCTTGTGTGAATCTTGTGTGGTGGGCATTCAGTGTGGCTCTCGTGTGTTGTGTGGCATTCAGCTGCAGTGTGTGTGATGTCATGAGTCTTCTGCAGCATGTGCGTTACCTATCATCCCCATGGCAGAACACATGGTGGGTCCCGTTTATGCAGTGTCACGCATCCATCATGTTTGGTGGGCAACCAGAGTGGCTTCGGTTGTTGTGTGGCAGTGGCTGCATAGTGCATGGTAGTGTGCTGTGCAGTGGAGGTGATTCATCCCAGTGTTCCGGGTATTTGTTGCATTTTGTGCCTGTTATGGGATGCACGTGTTGTATATGTGGTGTGTGATGTGTGTTTTATGTGTGTCGTGCATGTGCTTTGGCTCTCGTTTGTTGTGGGGTGGTTTGATTCGGCATGATGGATGAGTGAAATCACGAGAGTTCCATGATGTGTGTTGCATGTTGTGCCTGTGTTGGGGTTCGTGTTGTCATGTGTGCAGAGTGTCATGTGTGTCATGTGTGTGGTGTGGCTCTCATATGTTGTGCAGGGGTGTGCTGCAGCGTGTGGTGTGATGTCATGAGTGTTCCATGTTGTGTGTTGTGTGTTGTAAATTTAGTGCAGTGTATGCTGTATCATGTGATGAGTGACACGTGTGCATCATGTGCTGCATGCACGTGCTGTGGCTCTCTTGTTCGGCATTGTGATGCAATGGGTGGGGAGTATGACATTGTGAGTGTTCTGTGCCATGTGTGTTGTGTGTCATGCCTGTTGTGGGGTACATGGTGTGTTGTGTGTATGGAGTGTTATATGTGTTTCATGTGTGGCATATATGCGGTATGGCTCTCATGTGTTTTGCGTGTGGTGTGCTGCAGGGTGTGGATTGTGTGACATCTCGAGCATTCTGTGGCATGTGTGCTGCATGTTCTGTTTACGGAAGTGTGTGCGGTGTGTCATATATACAGAGTGTCATGTGTATCATGTGTGCTGTGCATATTGTGTGGCTCTCATGTGCCGTGTGGTGCTATGCTCTGGCATACAGGATGTGTGACATTGCAAGTGTTCTGTGGTGTTTTCTATGTTCTGTCTTTGGTGTGGTATTTGTATTGTATGTGCAGACTGTCATGTGTGTGTTGTGATGGGGTAAATTTGGTGTAGTATTTTTGTGTTGTGGAGGGGTTTCTGTTGGGTGTGTCATTGCATGTGTTGTACATGTTGGGTATTATGTCTGTAATGATTTGTATTTTGTATATGAATGGATTTTTGAGTGTGTTGTGTTGGGGCGCCTTTGGTGTCGTTTTGTGTTCTAGAGGTGTGTTTGTTGAGTGTGACCTTGTGTGTTTTGTGGTATGTGTGTTGTGTGTTGTCTGTGGTGCTTTGGGCAGTGTGTTTTATATATGCATAGTGTCATGTGTGTTGTGGTGGGGTACATATGCTTTATGTGTTGTGTGTGACATTGGATGTGTTGTGTGGCATGTGTTTTCGGTGTTCCTGTGGTTATGAGGGTTGTGTGTTGTATGAGTGGAGTGTCATTTGTTTTGGGAGGTTTGGGTGATGTTGTATGTGTTCTGTGGTGATATGAGTGGTGTGTTGTTTGCAGATTGTCTTGTGTGTGTCATGTTGGGGTGCGTGTGGTATGGTTTTTGTGTGTTGTGTTGTTTGTTGTGTGACGTTGCATGTGTTCTTTGGTGTGTGTTGCATGTAGTGTCTTGGGTGATTGGGTGGTGTGTTGTATTAGCAGATTGTCATGTGTGTGCTGTGTTGGGGTGCGTGTGGTGTGGTTTTTGTGTGTTGTGTGGTGAGAGTGACGTTTTATGTGTTCTGTGGAATTTGTATTGTGTTGCGTTTGTTTCAATATTGGTGGTGTGGTGTATGTGCAGATTTTCATGTGTGTGTTGTGTCGCGGTGCATGTGGTGTGGTTTTGGTATGTGTTGTGGTGTGCGCTGTGTGTGGTGTTGCATGTGTTCTGTGGTACGTGTTTGTGTGTTGTTGCTATGGCTATGTGGGTGGTATGTTGTCTGTGTAAGTTGCCTTGTGTGCTTTGTGTTAGGGTGCATGTGGTGTGGATTTTGTGTGTTGTGTTGTGTGTGCTGTGTGTAACATTGCATGTTTCTGTGGCTTCTGAGTGTTGTGTTGTGTGTGGATCAGTGAGCATGGTGTGTTTTATGTGCAGAGTGTCATTTGCAATTTGTTGGGTACATGTGGTCTGGGTTTTGTGTATTGTGTGTTGTGTATTGTGTAATGCTTGATGAGCATGGTATGACTTCTCTGTGGAGTGTCATATGTATGTTGTGTTGGGGTGTGTGCGGTGTGGTTTTTGTGGAGTGTGCTCTGTGTAGTATGGTGGGTAATGTATCACTGGTGATGTGTGTGGTGTGTTGTATATGCAGTGTCATGTGTGTGTTGTTTTGTGGTTTGTGGTCTGTGTGACTTTGTATGTGTCCTGTGGTGTGTGTGTTGGGGGCTGTGTCTGTGGTGAGGTGGGTGGTGTGTAGTATGATTGGAATGGCATGTGTGTGTTGAGCTGTTCTGTGTGGAGTGTGGTTTTTGTGTGTTCTGTTGTGTGTGACTGTGTGTGTTCTGTGGTGTGTTTGTTGTGTGTTGGATCTGGGGCAATATGGTTGGTGTGTTGTATGTGCAGAGTGTCACGTGTGTTGTGCTGAAGTGCATTTTGTGTGGCTTTTGTGTGTTGAGTAATGTTCAGTGTGTGAGAATTTGCATGTGTTCTCTGGCATGTGTGTTGTGTATTATGTATCTGACATTGCTGGTGTGTTGTATTGCGGAGGATACTTATGTTGTGTTGGGGAGTGTGTCATGTGATTTTTGTCTGTTTTGACATGTAGTGTGTGGGTGGGATGTGTGTGTCCTGTAGCATGTGTTGTGTGTTGCGTCTCTGGTGATGTGGTTGGTGTTTAGTACGTGTGGAATGTCACGTATGTTGTCTTGGGGTGCATTTGGTGTGGATTTTGTGTTGTGAAGTGGTGTGTGTTGTCTGTGGCATTGTGTGTGTTGTGTGGCGGGTGTTTTCCGTGTTGTGTCTGTGGTGGTGTTGATAGTGTATTGCATGTGTGGAGTGTTGTGTTCTAGTTGGGTGCATGTGGTATGGGTTTTCTGTGTTCTGGAGGGGTGTGTGTTGTGTGTAATGTTGCAAGTGTCCTTGCAGTTGTTGTGGATTGTGTCTGTGCAGAAGTGGGTTGTGTGTTGTATGGGCAGATCGTCATGTGTGTGCCGTGTTGGGCTGGGTGTGTTGTGAGTTTTGCATGTGTTGTCATGTGGGCTGTGTGTGATGTTGTATGTGTTGCATTTATGTTGGATATTGTTTGTATCAATATGGTTGGTGTGTTCTTTGTGCCGACTGTCATGTGTGTGTTGTGTTGGGATGAGTGTGGTGTCATGTCCTGTGTTTTGCATTGGTGTTTGGTGTGTGATGTTGTGTGTGTTGTGTGGCATGTGTTGGGTGTTGTGCTTATGATGTGGTGTGTTTTATGAGCAGTGCGTCATGTGTGCACTGTGTTGGGGGGGTGGTTTTTGTATATTCTCTTGTGTGTAGTGTGTGGGTTCTGCTATGACTTCTGTTCTATGTGTTGTGTGTTTGGTGTGTGATGGGTGTGGTGTGTGTGGTGTGGTGTAGTGTGTGGTGTGTGAGGTGTGTTGTGTGGTGCATGGTACGTGTCCTGTTGTGTGGAGTGCCTGTCGTGTGATGTATGTTCTAATTATTGAAGTTTTCATTAACTCTGGAATCCTAACAATGAAAAACGAATACAACTGTTATTTAAGTGAAATGCTAATCAAATTGCACCCACATTCCTATTAAAGGAAAAGCAAAATACTTACCTTTCCATTGAAATCCTTAGGCACTGAGGTGACTGCCATGATGCCTATTCTGCTTCCCCTCCTCCTTACATAATGTATCTTATGTAAGTGAATTGCACCCTTTCGAATTCTGTCTCCTCAAGATATAAAACCATTCTATGACTTGGGATCTTTGGAACTTATCTCCTCACCTACCGGTTTGAGTTATATCTTCCCAGGCCTGGATCACAATTTTGGCTCAGATAAAAGTCTGGCTTTATTTTGTTGGGGAGAAATACATTTCCTCTACCCCTCCAGGTTTTCCTAGCTGGTTTAAAAATAAAATTGATATGGGAGACATTAACTAAAAAAAAAGTTGATGTAGTTACTAAGTAAGGGGAATCCATAACATAGATTCCAGTCAAGGAGAATAAGGGGTATGTGTCATCCTGAGCCAAGGAGAAGGGGTAGAGGTCTGGGACTTCAGCAAATCACGGGCATATAAAGAGTGTTTGTTAAACAAATACTTCCCAGGCACCAGAAGCAATGGGGCACAGAGAGGAAGTCTAACAGGCTTAGCCACATCGCTCCCTGCTACCACACCCAAGTTACAGATATAGAATAGTTGTCTGTGGTGGGAGCTCTCTTACTGGAGCAGGTCCTCTCCCTTAATTCTTTTAAGGCATTCGGGGGGAAAGGTCAGTATCATCCTGAGCTCTGGGCCATTAGTTTTCAGATCTGAAATAATCTGCATGTCCACAATGGCACATCTTGGGCCGGCCTGCCCTTGGCCCCTACAAATTTAAAGGAGTTTTAGGAGGGAGGATGAAAAGAAACCCAGAGGGACCAGAGGCCCTTCACATCCCTGGAGTAAGGTTGACTGGAATAGAAAGAGTCACTGACAAGAACAGACATATCATTCTTCTATCATAGGCCAGGATGGGGTGGAGAGAAGGGAAAACAGTGGTCCAGCTCGACCCTGGTTACATGTGACCCTCCTCAGAGAAATTGGAGGGGGGTCAATGATGCTTAAACCTAGCTCTAAGCTGTAGCACATAACCCTTCACCCCTATTCCTGGCTCACACCCAGACCATGACCACTGACCATGAGCCTCTATCCCTGACACGCCAACCATGAGAGTAACTCTGATACTTGACTCCTCACCCTACCCCCAAGCCTGTTTGATCCTGACTCTCAAACCCTAACACGTAACTCTGTAAACCCTAAAAATAAGTTATTTTATCAGTAAGAATTGGTGTACTTGGGAGAAACAAAAATGCAATTCAAGACATACAAACTACAGAAGACTTGTAGGCAATTCCGTGGATGGACATGACTGTTGTTCTATGGAACAGGACGTGGGGAGGTGCCATTTTGAAGCAAAATTCCACTGGAGAAAGGCAGGAGCTCAGGGCAGAGCTGGTTTTCAGTAGCCCAGGTGGCAGGGTCAGTTTCTCACAGCAGACAAGATGTACTTATCTCCCTATTGGGGAGAAGAAGAAACAGTTCCTCTTGAGATTGATTGGAGGGGTGAGGCCCCCTCTAGCTCCCAACACAGGGAGGTTTCCCTTTATTCACTTTCACAACCCTAACCTTCTAAACCCGAACATGACTCTGACCTCAGTATCGACCTTAACCACTGACCCCTACCCCCGAGGCAGTGCTGGGCGTTGTGAAGGTGTTTATTTCTTCCAGAAGGTGCAATTTGAGTATGATGGTGCAACAAGTGAACACCATATGAGGATGGAACTCGCAACAAGTGAACACCATATGAGGATGGAACTCCTAGCAGAAGGCAACGTGGGACCAGAGATGATGATTCACAGAAATATCCAAGAGTTGGCATAAAGGTTAAAGGAGAGCTGAGAGAAAAAGAATTGACTCAGGAAGGTGGGGAAGGTTGAGGATCCGTGGAAATAATCGAGATTTTGCAGAGAGGGCCGAGGATGAACACAAAAGACCAAGAATTCATGACAGAGCTAAGGTTGCCGGATGTAGGGCTAGGAGGGCCAGGGATGGATGGAAACAGCTAAGCACCTGGACGTGGGTTTGAAATGCCTTTCAGGGCACTGACGAAAGAGCGACCTGGGAGCTCCCGGGGACAAGGGGGGCCTGACTAGGAGGGCAGAGGGGCAGCCAGAACTAGGGCCCATGGGTGAATGGAGAGTCATGGCGGTGGTGGATGACCCGGGACAACATAGTCACTTGAGGAACCTGCAGCCAGTTTGGCGGGGTCCTGTTAAAACCCATGGCATATCTTCAGGAACCCCAGGACAGGACTTAAATCAGAAAATGGACAGAACTGATTGACGGTCACGTTCCTGAAGACTTAGGTGTGAAATATTGCCTGTCAGTTTGCTTTAAAAATCTAACTCTTTAAAATACAAAATAATTTATCCTCCAGGCTTACACATGGGAGTCTAGTTACTTTCATTGAAGTTGTGCATGACACAAAAGAACTGTAAACACATTCAGTAAAAAAGAATATTTTTCAAGTATATAAACCTAATGTTTCTCTTCCATGTGTTTCAGAAGTGGGACACATTCTGATTAGGCTCCCATATTTATAGAAGCATAAGGTGGGAATTCACCACCTTGGCAGCATCAGGAAAAATGAAACCCAGATTCAAGGTGCGTGTTTCTTTCCTGAGGCATGGTAATAACCCACAGGACTGATGGGGAAAGCCATTCATGTCCTTCCCAACACTGCTGAATGTGAGGCCTGTGCTGTATTCTAGCCACATTCATAGGAAAGCAGGGGCTTAGGGAAGAATGCCAAATGACATCTCTCTGAGCCCAGACAAACCCTTGGAAATGGTTATCTGAAGACTACCCATCGCCTAACCCTAAACATCACCGTTCACAGCTCACCATAAGCCTCACCCACCCCTTACTGATGACATAGACCTAAATGGGACCCTGATGCTAACCCTATCCCCTTAATCTAACTCCAAGCTGAGCCATAATGTGATGCTACACCTAACACAGAGCCTTGCCCTAAACACTAACCTTGACCTCAATTGATCTTCACTGGTAACTGAAAGACTCAACCCATTTCTCACATAAACCACTATCCCGGCTGTAACAAAAACAGAAGTCCACACTAAATCTAACCACTTATCAAACACTAATTAAAGATGGACCCATAACCCAGCACACACGATCACCCTAATGGCATATAGGAGAACATGGTGGAATATCTCCCTAGCTCCACATCTGTTTTGGCCTATTTCTCCATTATTTCCATTTGCCTGGAGAATTGTGAGGACACAAGTCCCACCTATAATATCATGAGAAATATTCTTAAATCAAATGATGAGCCACTTGGCATCACAAGGCTCAATGCATCCCACAAGGAAGTTAATGCTTACTTTGCCTGCAGTGGGTTTTCTCACTTTCTGACAATAATTTTTGGGGCAGGATAGTCTTTTGTGTTGCTTATTGCCTTGTTCATTTTACATGCTGAGAAGCCTGCAGCCAGACATTGCCAAATATCCACAGAGACTAAATCATCTGTGCTTGATTGAGTTCCTATGCCACACAGTTGGACAACAAGGAAACATCTGGCATAACTGAAAGCAATGTCCCATCGATTATCCAGATGAGAACGCTTGATGGACAAGTCCACATTCAAGATACTTTGTTTCTTGAAGGAAATGTATTTCCTCAGAAAAGCAACTCACAGAATGCCCTTCTATAAAAGTTAATTCCAGTAATGCCTATCAGACATGAAGTCCTGTTACTACTGTGTAATACATTTTAAAAGCAGTCCGTTGTCAGGAACAAATATTTGAAGAGGAGAGACCACAGGACAGCTCTCAACTGACATATCACTGAAATGGCTGCTTTGGCAAAAGGATCATGAAGCCTAGAGTGTGTCATGATCCTGCTTTCAATACATTGTAATGTTTGCCCTTTCATTGTGAAGAAGAAAGTAGTTTTCAGGAATGACTGGTGGCTGTGTGTGTGCCCCAAGTCAAGGCTTTGAAGTTTGTAATAATCCTAGTCAACATGTATCACAGTCTGAGGAAAGGTCCACTCAGGATGTCTGTCAGCTGCAGGTGATTGACCTGCATACAATGCAGAAAAAGCAAGAAAAAAAAGATATGCTAAATAAAACCCAAAAGGACTCCATTTGGCCAGTTTAGAGACAAGTCTACTAGGAACAGAATCCTCAGAAAACATTTCCTTTCTGTTTTTATGAGTATGGCACAGGGAAACATATGTGCCTAGAGTTGTGACTACCAGGAAAATCATGCACTGAAAGGGCAGATTCAAGGATTAAAATAACAGTCTAGTGCAGTCCTGCAGTTTACGCAACCATGGTCTGAAGAGGACATGGTTGTTTCTTTTTATCCTAATGTTCCGGGTGAGGGGTTATCATGACAGCTGAGGTTTAGGGTTCAGGAGTAAGGATCAGCATTCATACTAGGGTGCAGGATTCCAGTTTGTGTTGATGGCTTTGTTTCCATGTGAGGGTGCAGTGTTTGGCTTGGGGTTCATGTTCATAGGTTAGGGATTGTGTTTGTGGTCAGGGGTTGATGTTCAAGTTGATGTTCCACTGTGGGGTTCTGTTTATTGGATTAGAGTTCAGGTTCAGGGGATTGAGGTTTTAGAATATGGGGTTCATGTTTGGGGTTAGGATTAGGCTTGGGGTTATGGTAAGGCTTATGATGAAGCTATCATTAATGCTTAGAGGTAGGCTAAGGGAATAGTGCTAGGATAAGAGTTCAGTCTAGCATTCATGCAACAGTTACATGTCCATCAGGGCATTTGGGATATTGCTATGAGTAGCTTTATGCTAGCATACATATGACATTTTGGATGAGGTTATGGTGATGTTGACAGGGCAATGGGTTAAATTAGGTTTAGGGTTATGTGGGCTCTTTTCTTGGATTAAAAGCGATATGATGCAGAGGATGCGGGTTGAGGTGTGAGGGTTACAGTGAGGTTTCGGCAGCCAGTTGAGCATTCTCATCCCCATTTTGCCAAGTAGAATGTTCGGTTCAGAGGTGTGTCGCCTGTTTTCCTTCCCTATTCCTGCCTTTTCTAAGAATGGATACAGGACAACCCAGAAGGACCAACATTCATTAGGGTAGGGCATGACCTGAATGGCCTTCTCTGTGAACCATACGGGTCACTATGGCCCAAAGCCAAGAGGCACCTTGGATCTGTTTCAGTTTCTCTATAAAAACAGATTGGTCAGCCCACACCTCCTGAAGGTCAGCAACTGCAGCTGAGGCCCGAGGCCCTAGGCCAAGGAGGGGGAATCTGCCCTCCTCACCATGCGGCCTCTGTGTCTAGGAAAGTCATCACAGTCACCACTGGGTTGTCGTGGATCTAGGGCACTGATGGTGCTCATCCAAGTCCTCGATACCAGAAGTGCTTTCAGTTGGGCACATCCACTACAGAGCCCTGAGAATCTGCATTATCTCAGACAGAAAATACCAGGGGTTCAATCAAATGTAGGTATAGTTCTGGCATGGCAAATCCATGTTCTGGGTGAGAACACCCAGAACACCTTCCGCACATCCTGCATCCATCTGTAAACACAAGCAAACTTGAACCAAGGTCTGGGACATGTATCAGGGTGAGAGTCAAGGGTTAGCTGTCAGGGTTCTGGGTTCTGCATGGTTAGGCTTTGAATTCAAGTTCATGGGTTTAGCTTTGTCTTCAGGTGTCAGGTTAATGTTTAGGATTTAGGCTTGTGGTTATGGATTATGTTGCATTAGTTATGTTTTGGGTTTCTGTTCAGGGCTTTTCCATTAATGATCATGTCTCTTGTTCAGTGCTTAGAATGGGGTTTGTGGGTTAAGGGGTTCAGTGTGAGGGTGAGGGTAAGTTAAATTTTACTGTTTGGATTTAGGGTTGGAGTTTGTATTAAGGGTTAGGTTTAGAATTAGTGTAAGGTTTAGGATTTGCGCTGAGGGTGAGGGTTACGTTTAATGGCTAGGGGTTAAGGGTTAAGTAAGGTGTTATTGAGAGTTAGGGTTATGGGTTAGGGTAATTGTTAGGTTTATGGATAGAGTTAGGCATATGTTTAGAGTGTGAGGAAACAGCTAATTGGGAACACCCTCTCCAAACTAACTTACAGATTGAAATTTCAGTGTGATCTTCCCTTAATCACAGAAACTAAATGAGTCAATTCCAAAACATAATATCCATATCTTTGAACAAAATATTCTGGGATAATGCTCCATGTAAGAATTCAGCTGTTGTGGTAACCAATTTTGATTTTCCTGGCTTAAAAACTATATATGCTCATTTCGTTTATTAGGTTCTAAGCCTAAAACGAGTGACAATGTGTCACACCAAGATGTCTGCTATACTTGGTTCCTTCTTCATGCAAAATTCAGTTGCGTTAACATTCCTGTGGTAGGAGCAATCTGTATGACTTGAATGATGGATCTCCCTACATCCTCACAGCCAGCAGGAGAACATGGATGACTATCCCCTTAACTCCAGGCCTATCTTGTCCATTCTTTCCATTTGGCTAGAGAATTGTGTGGGCAGTTGTCCTCCCTATAAAATCATGGCAAGTGTTCTTAAATCAATGATGAGCAACTTGTTATTCACAATGCCTGCCACAATGAACTACACCTGGAAGATTGAGCTTAGATTGTCTGTAGTGGGTTTACTTGCCTTCTGATGCTGAATTTGGGTACAGTTTGGTTGTTTACCTTGCTTGTGGCCCTGTGCATTGCAGATGCTTATAAGCATGCATTCCAACATTGCCAAACACATCAAGAGGCTATATTTAGCTCCACCACCCAAGAGTTGGACAACAGGTGGCATCCTGGCATAACTGAAAGCAATGGCCCATTCCTTACTAATATTTGAACTCATGATGGACAATTCCACCTTCAAGTCCCCTTTTTGGGATGAAAATTGGTTTCCTCAGAGCTGAAACTCACAGAATGCACTTTTGTAAATGCTCAGTACCATAATCCAGGTCAGACACGAAGATCTGTGCTACTTTGTATTACATTTAAAAGCTGTCTCTTGTCACTAACAAAATTCGATGAGGAATGACTACAGGACAGCTCCCAACTGATATCAGACTGAAATGTCTGTTTTCACAAAAAGAATCATGAAACCTAAGTTGTGTAATGTCCCCGCTTTCAGTACAATGCAACAAAATTTTCCCCATCACTGATGAGAGAAAAGTACTTTTCTGGAACAGCCAGTGGTTGTGTGACTGCCCCCAGTCAGTGTTGGGAAATTACCAGAAACCTAAATAAACACAGGTTTCTCAGTCTGAGAAAATACTCCCTTAGGATACAGATCAGCATTTGGTAATTGAGAGCTATGCAAGGCAGGAAATTGAGAGAAGAATCACGCACACACACACAACACACACACACACACACACACTCAAAATTTGTATGAGACCGTCAACCGACTTACAGCCTAGATTAGTTGCGATAGACATTTGGCAGGAAATGTTTTCTGTATGTTTTCACCAGGATGCCAGAAGGAAATCATGTGTATAAATTGGGGCTACCAAGAGACCGATGCACTTAAAGGGCCAATCCAAGGAAATAAACAATGATTCTGCTGCAGTCCTTCAGCATACGCAACCTGGGTCTGAAGAAGACGTGGTTGTTCCTCTTGACTCCTAAGGCGCCAATGAGGGGGTGAGGATGAGACTTGAACAGTTAGACTTCACGGGTAATGGTTACAGATTGCATAAGTGTCCATAGTTCCAGTTCGGGTTCGGGCTTCATTTGCAAAGAGGGTGAAGGGTTCACTTTGGTGTTTGTCTTAAAGGGTTAGGCTTTGTGTTTGGGTTCAGGGGTCTGGGATTTGTGGATCCAGTGTCCATGTTTAGGGTAAGGGTTACTGTAGGGTTGAGGGTTAGGTTTACAATTAAGAATAGTTATGTTTAGAGTTATGGTTATGGGTTAGACTAAGGCCAGAGTGAGGGTGAGAAAGACTGTCATGGTTGGGGCTACCTCTAGGATTAGAGCTATGTTAAGGGTTAGGTTTGCAGTGAAGTTACCATTATGATTTCAGTTAGGGTAAGAAGTTACAGGATTTTGATGAGTTCAGTTTAACTCCTGACCAACAGGGAGTTGTGGGTCATGGGGAGGGTGAAGATGAGTATTAGGCTTTGGGATGAGTCTAGTATTAGGGTTCGGTCCAGGGTTAGCTTTAGTGTGAATTGAAGGATATGATTATGGTTAGGGTGAGGGATAAGGTTAGGAGAAGTCTTGTCTTTTGGACAGCAGTGAAGTATGCATGAGGGTTAGGTTAGGGTTTAGTCTCAGGATTAGTGTTAGGTTCAGCGTTATGTGTAAGGTGAAATCTTTTTTTCGTTTGAGTTAGAATAAGGGGTTAAGATTAGGGTCAGTGTCAGTTAAGCTCCTGGCTAACCACGAGGTGTGTGTGAGACAGGGCGAGTGGCCATGAAGGAGGGTTAGGTTGAGGGTGCAGGTGAAGTTTAAGCTGCAGGTTGAGAGTTCTCATCCCCATTTTTCCAAGGAGTTGGCTGGGCTCAGATACGGTTATTAGATGGCCCTTTCACACCCCTACATTTTCTAGGAACATGGCTACAAGACAGCCCAGGAGCAGGACCCACACCCACAAGGGTCAGGCAGGAACAGAATGGCTTTCTCGCTGAGCCACATGGGTCACTGTGGCCCATATCACAGACATGTGGCCCGAAACGGCTCCATCTGCTCTACAGCTAGTAGTGAGGTGAGCCCCGCCTCGCCGAGAACCACAAACAGCCGAGACCTCAGCCCCTGACCAGGAGCCCTGATATCCTCACTAGGCAGCCTCTGTCTCTAGGACACTGTCATCAGAGTCGCCTATGTGATGTCATGGATCTACGGCAACACAAGTGCTCATGCAAGTGTCCATACCACAAGTGTTTCCCATTAGACAAATCCTCCACAGAGCCCTGAGGGCCTGCATTGTCTCGGACCACATCAGTGGTTCAATCTTATGTATGGAGAGCTCTTCCATGGCATGTTCAAATGCGTGGACCCCAAACACACATTCCACACCTCCTGCGTCCATCCAGACACAGAAGCCTCCATTACCTGCAGTCTGGGACAGAGATCAAACTGTGTGTCAAGGGTGAGCTGTCAATGTTCTGGGGGCTGCAGAGTTAGGCTTTTTATTTGGGTTCAGAGGTTTAGCGTGAGGTTCAGGCATTGGTTTCATGCCTAGGAGTCAGACTTGGGGTTTGGATTCTGTTGCAGTGCTTATGTATTGGGGTTGTGTTTAGGTTTCCTAGTTCAGGATCAGATTTATTTTTTAGGGCTTATGTTAGGGGACTGTAGGTTCACGATTTCAGTTTAAGGGTACAGGTACGGGTTAATATTTAGGGTTGAGGATTACATTTTAGAGTTAGTGTTGAGGGTTGGCCTTAGGCTGTCTTATGCTTAGGGTTAGGGATGAGGTTTAGGGTTAGGTTAATGGCTAGGATTAGTGGTTAGGGTTAGGGTTATAGTGAGATGAGGGTTGAGGGTTTGGTTTATGTGTTAGGGTTAGTTTTAAGTTTAGGGATGCATTTAAGCATAGATTTAGAGCAAGTGGAAGCAGCTAATGGGGCAGATTATCACCATGCTATATTGTACACGATACTCTCACTGTGATGAAATTTCAATGCGAATTTCCCTTAACCATAGGAAATTAAATGGATGTATTCATACATTGAACAAAACATTCCAGATAAATCTCTATGTTGTAGGTCAAATGCTTCGGTAACCGATTTTTATTGTCCTGACTTTGAAACCCTATAAGCTCTTACAATTTAGCACATCTTAAGCCAACAATGTGTAACGATGGGCTCTCATCAAGATATCTGCTACACTAGGTTCCTTCTTCATCATCTAAGCATGGATTCATTGCTTTTACATTCCCAGTTATTTGGCCAAGCTACTTGACTTGAATCATGGACCCACTGTACCTTCCTAGACAGCAGGAGAACATGGTGGAATAGCTCCCTAATCCAAATCCTTTTTCGTTTCTATTTTGTCCACTCATTCAATTTGGCTGCTGAATTGTGAGGACATTGGATCTGCCTGGAAAATCAGGACAAATCATCTTAAGTTTAAGGTTCAGCCACTTGATACGACCTACCACAATGAACCAGGGATCAAAGAGTGTATGGTGTATATTCAAGATATCCACAACCTGGAGTAAAAGTACCTCAGGAATGGAGCGAATTAGGACACCAATAGGAAATCCTTTGCAACACACAGACCATACGACTCTCCTGCAAGACAATGAACCAAATTAAACAACAGTTTTATTTTTGCCTCTACTCTCAGCTCCCCAAACTCAGAATCTGAGAGACCCATGCGGACACTGAGACCAGTCAGTGGTACGTAAATGAGTCTATCAGCCCCCAGCTCACCTCTGGTCAGTGGCCCTCAGCTGCCTCAGTCTCCGGGGCCTGCAGGGAGAAAGACGCCATGACCCCAGAGAAGCCTACTACTTACTTTTTCTTCTCTTTGTCTCTTTTCAGAGTGTGTGAGCTTCCAGTCTGGGAACCCTGGGACTGGAGCAGCTCAGCCGCATTCTTCTCTGTTTGGAAGCATTCGTTTCATCCCCTCGGGATTTCTTTTTATACTGCAGTTTCTTTTTCATCCTGGTGCAGTTTCTTCAGTCGGTCAAGCTTCTCATGTAGCTGGTGGGGAAGCAGAGGGAATTGTGGAGAATTCCCTGGGAGCAGCTCCCAGGTAAGCCAAGCCCAGGGTGAGTGGGGACAGGAAAGTGCAACCTGCAGGACCCTGGGACTCTAGGAGATGTCCCTGCCAGGGAATGCTATGATGGCATCAAGCTCTGGATAGTTCCCTTCTCCTGCCATTTCACCTCCAAGTTTCTGCTCCTCAGTATGGTCAGAGAACCCTGCATTCTGCTTCATCAAACATTTTATTTAGAAGAGCTACCACACACGGTTAATACTAATATCAACTGTAATAGTATAACATTTATTGAGTGCTTATTAAAGGCCAGACACTGACTTTTATGAGCACTTCATATGTATTAACTCATTTAATCACCACATCAATCCTATAATGTATGTTTTATTATTTTCTGCACTTTAGGGGGAAACAGACGGTCGGAGAGTTAAGGAGTTCACCTAAAGTTGATGCATGATTTAGGGGTTATATCATGAGATTCCCCAGTAAGAAAGGGGCCCCTGCCTCACCTTGCTTCCTCAAGTCATGAAGGACCACCATGGGCTCCGGACAACACTTTAGCAATGCCACAGTGGGCAAAGGAAATATTTGTCCTCAGACTTGCAAGGAGAAAAAGGAACTTAACAAAATGGAGTGACTATGGAGTCCTCAGCCTTGACCAAGAGAAAGCTGAGCTAGTCATGAATAGAGCCAGGGACCCACAGGAGACTAGCAAGAATATTCTGGCACACCACAGTGATAAGGAGATCATGGAGTAAGAGGTATCGGTGGTAACAAACTGGAATGCAATGCAGGGTGGTACTATGAAAAGGAACAGCAGCCCAAGCAGAATTTCAATTTCTTTTGAGGATTCAGGAGAGAATTTAGGATTCTGTAGCACTTAGAGTACACCATGGAGAAGATCAGGTCTCTGGGTCCTATAGGTAATTGGGACAGTCACTTAGTAAGCGGTGTAGCTGACAGACTTGCTGTGTACACCAACTTTTACTAGGCACCCGGGATAGAGGTGTGCAAACTGCTGATCAATTGCTGTAACCTGGCTTTCGTCTATGGGCCTTTCATTCATTTATCTTTGAGATCCCCTCACCTCTTCTCCTCAATGCACCGGGTGACATTTTTCTTCTCAAGAGTGAAACTGAAGTAAAGTCAATACCCTTGCCATGGGCTTTGGTGATAACTCCGGAGAGTCCCAACAGATTACAGAGGGAGAGACTTGGGGAATGATTATGTGTTTCCCTTGCTCGTGTTTTCAAGAGCCAGAGAAGGGAAGCAGTTGCTGACGTGATCAGGCATGTAGTTGCGGCCTCTTAATTAGCAGCAGTGAGTGAATTGGTAGGGAGACCCTGGAGACAAGGTGACGGGGGAGCACTAGTTACACTCTATTTGGCTCAGCTTGAGGAACGAAAACCCCAGACAGACCAGCAAGCTTTACTTTAAAACTCACTAGGGCTGCACAGACTTTTTTAATGTTTACGTGAAATGGAACAGAATATCCAAGTGAATCGGGGAAACGTCCAGCTGTCATGGTTTTGGCTTCAGCAAGGTACCCAGCACTTCCTGGGATTGTCTTTTCCCAGGGCCATCAGGGGAGGTAGGATAGGGCAGGGCAGCCCAGAAAGAGATCAGCTTCCCCTGTTGAGTCCCAGACTCCCAGGAAGAGGGAAAGAATCAGGGACCTTGAGGGGGTATGTCATATCTTGACCCTTGATCCAGCAGCACTCAAGAGAACTATCGGTGGCAATGGACACGCTGTATATCTGTGTTATCCCATATAATAGTCCCTAGTCACATGAGGGTTGAGCAGTTGAAATGTGGCTCAGGTAACTGAGGAACTGGGTTTTAAATTTTATTTAATTCTTTTTCATTTGAATTTAAATAGCCACATGTGGCTTGTGGCTACCATATGGGAGAGCATGGCTCTAGAGTATGGAGTAAGATTGGGAAAACATTCCAGCCTTGGGGCATGAGGGATCAGATACACACCTCACAGGGCCCCCTGTGCCAGGTAAAGCAGGGCTGCAGAAGCTGTGCTCCATTTCTGCCTGGAGACCGCAAGGCTCCCATGTGCGGCACTGGAAGGGCAGAAGCCCCTGCCATACCCAAGCTCAGTCCCGTCTTCCTTCCCTCCCAGCGCTCAAACTCACCTTTACCTCTTTCTCTGCTTCTTTAAGTTCATCTTCTTTCTCTTTGACTCTCTGGACCAACGTCTGTCTCATCTCCTCTCCTTTCTTTCAGGAGCTCCTCTAAGAACTCATTCCTTTAGGCCTCCTATGTCTCCTGCAAACTGCGAACATGGTGACGTTAATTCCCCTGTGTTTGGAATGACTTCTTTTGGATGAAATCTGACCCCAGTTACCCTCCTTGGGTTCCCCCATCCCCCTTCCCCTATTTGGGGCTAACTGCAAAAACAGGACCACAAAGCTGATGGCAGCTGGCTTGGCATGTGACATAGGGTCACAGGGTTGCCTGAAGTGTGTAGGGTGCCTCTGGGAAACTGAAAAGGTATTTGGAATTGGGAGTGGCTTAGAACATCTGCTTCTATGCCCTCCCTGCTATTCTTTTACATCATTAATATACAATTACTTGAACATTATGGTTACTAGACTCCCCCTTTTATCAAGCTCCCCCGCATAACCCATTACAGTCTCTGTCCATCAGCGTAGTAAGATGCTAAGATTCATTGCTTGTCTTCTCTGTATTTACTGCCTTTCCCAAGTTCCCCTGCTTGTGATACATTATGTGTGCTAATCATAATGCCCCATTTTCCCCCTTATCCCTCCCTTCCCACCCATCCTCCCCAGTCCCTTTCCCTTTGGTAACTCTCAGTCCATTCTTGGATTCTGTGAGTCTGCTGCTGTTTTGTTCCTTCAGTTTTTCTTTGTTCTTATACTCCACAGATGAGTGAAATCATTTGGTACTTGTCTTTCTCCACCTGGCTTATTTCACTGAGCACAATACCCTCTAGCTGCATCCATGTTGTTGCAAATGGTAGGATTTGTTTTCTTCTTATGGCTGAATAATATTCCATTGTGTATACGTACCACATCTTCTTTATCCATTCATCATCAACACTTAGGTTGCTTCCATTTCTTGGCTATTGTAAATAGTGCTGCAATAAACATAGGGGTGCATCTGTCTTTTTCAAGCTGGGCTCCTGCATTCTTAGGGTAAATTCCTAGCAGTGGGATTACTAGGTCTAATGGTATTTCTATTTTGAGCTTTTTGAGGAACCACCATACTGATTTTCACAATGGTTGAACTAATTTACATTCCCACCAGCAGTGTAGGAGGGTTCCCCTTTCTCCACAGCCTCGCAAAGATTTGTTTGTCTTTTGGATGATGGCGGTCCTTACTTAAGTGAGGTGATATCTCTTTGTGGTTTTAATTTGCCTTTCTCTGATTACTAGCGATGTGGATTATCTTTTCATGTGTCTGTTGGCCATCTGAATTTCTTCTTTGGAGAACCCTCTGCTCAGCTCCTCTGCCCATTTTTTAATTGGATTATTTGCTTTTTGTTTGTTGGAGTGCATGTACTCCTTATATCTTTTGGATGTCAACCCTTTATCAAATCTGTCATTTATGAATATATTCTCCCTTACTGTAGAATGGTGTCCTTTATTGTAGAGAAGGTTTACAGCTTGATATAGTCCCACTTGTTCTTCTTTCTCGTTTTTGCTTTTGTTTCCCTTGCCCGGGGAGATATGTTCATGAAGAAATCACTCATGTTTATGTCCAAGAGATTTTTGCCTGTAATTGTTTCTAAGATTTTTATGGTTTCATGACTTACATTCAGGAGGTCTATGATCCATTTTGAAAATACTTTTGTATATGGGGTTGGACAGTGATCCAGTTTCATTCTCCTACATGTAGCTGTCCAGTTTTGCCAGCACCAGCTGTTGAAGAGACTATCATTTCCCATTGTATGTCCATGGCTCCTTTATCGAATATTAATTGACCACATATGTTTGGGTTAATGTCTGGAGTCTCTGTTCTGTTCCACTAGTCTGTGGCTCTGTTCTTGTGCCAGTACCATATTGTCTTGATTACTGTGGCTTTGTAGTAGAGCTTGAAGTTGGGGAGAGAGATACCCCCTTCCACTTTATTTTTCCTTCTCAGGATTGCTTTGGCTATTCAAGGTCTTTGGTGTTTCCATATGAATTTTAGAACTATTTGTTCCAGTTCATTGAACAATGCTGCTGGTAATTTGATAGGGATTGCCTTAAATCTCTATATTGCTTTGGGGAGGATGGCCATTTTGACAATATTAATTCTTCCTAGCCAAGAGCATGGGATGAGTTTCCATTTTTTAGTGTCCTCTTTAATTTCTCTTAAGAGTTTCTTGTAGTTTTCAGTGTATAGGTCTTTCACTTCCTTGCTTAGGTTTATTCATAGGTATTTTATTTTTTGATGAAATTGTGAATGGAATTTTTTTCCTGATTTCTCTTTCTATTAGTTCATTGTTAGTGTATAGGAAAACCACAGATTTCTGTGTGGTAATTTTGTATCCTGCAACTTTGCTGTATTCTAATATTAGTTCCAGTAATTTTGGGGTGGAGTCCACAGGGATTTTTATGTACAATATCATGTCATCTGCAAATAGTGACAGTTTGACTTCTTTACCAATCTGGATTCCTTGAATTTCTTTGTTTTGTCTAATTTCTGTGGCTAGGACCTCCAGTACTATGTTGAATAACAGTGGGCAGAGTGGGCATCCCTCTCGTGTTCCTGATCCTAGAGGAAAAGCTTTCAGCTTTTCAATGTTCAGTATGATGTTGGCTGTAGGTTTTTCATATATGGTCTTTATTATGTTGAGGTACTTGCCCTCTATACCCATTTTGTTAAGAGTTTTTATCATGAGTGGATATTGAATTTTGTCGAATGCTTTTCCAGCATCTATGGGGATGATTACGTGATTTTTGTCCTTCTTTTTGTTTATGCGGTGGTTGATGTTGATGGATTTTCGCATGTTGTACCATCCTTGCAGCCCTGAGATGAATCCCACTTGGTCATGGTGTATGATCCTCTTGATGTATTTTTGAATTCAGCTTGCTAATATTTTATTGAGTATTTTTGTGTCTATGTTCATCAGGGATATTGGTCTGTAATTTTTTTTTTTGGTGGGGACTTTTTCTGATTCTGGTATTAGGGTGGTACTGGCTTCATAGAATGAGTCTGGAAGTATTCCCTCCTCTTCTATTTTTTGGAAAACTAAAGAGAATGGGTGTTATGTCTTCTCTGTATGTCTGATAAAACTCCACATTAAATTCATTTGGCCCGGGTGTTTTACTTTTGGGTAGTTTTTTGATTACTGCTTCAATTTCTTAGCTGTTAATTGGTCTGTTTAGATTTTCTGTTTCTCCCTTGGTCAGTCTTGAAAGGCTGTATTTTTCTAGGAAGTTGTCCATTTCTTCTAGGTTTACCAGCTTTTTTGTATATAGGTTTTCATAGTATTCTCTAATAATTCTTTGTATTTCTGTGCGGTCCATCGTGATTTTTTCTTTCTCGTTTCTGATTCTCTTTTTCTCTTAATAACTCTGGCTAGAGGGTTATCTATTTTGTTTATTTTCTCAAAGAGCCTACTCTTGGTTTCATTGATTTTTTTCTATTGTTTTATTCTTCTCAATTTTATTTATTTCTTCTCTGAACTTTATTATGTCCATCCTTCTGCTGACATTAGTCCTCATTTCTTCTTCTCCTTCCAATTTCAATAATTGTGACTTTAGACTGTTCATTTGGGATTGTTCTTCCTTTTTAAAATATGCCTGGATTGCTATATACTTTCCTCTTAGGACTACTTTCACTAGGTCCCACGGTCCATTGTCCTTTTTACATCTGTGTATTTAGCTCTGAACAATGACGACTGATATTCATAATGATGACTTGACATCTGATGAGATTCATCAAAGAAGAGTGAATGGTGCTCACTAGACAGGATTTCCTAAACAGGAAATATATACACAAATACGTGTTTGAAGCTTTCTCAACTACAAGCATTCAGACAAAAAGTTTTCTGCCTAAATCTTGGTTAGCCAAAGAAATACTTTAGCCAGCTCCCGTGACCCATAGTCCCCAAACTTTCCAGTTAATCTAGGTGTGTTGGACACTGCATAAAAATATAAAGGAAAAATAAAGGTTCTAAAAGTCACAGGGACCTTCAGCAGATCCAGATTAATGGTTATTTCTCTGTAATTCTTCACGACTTCAATCTTGGATTCTGCTGATAGAAAACTGTTGGGTTGTCTCCTACATTTCTGGTCACTCTCTTCAAAGAATCCTCTTTATCTTTTCATTGCTTGCTTACAGGCAATTCCTATATTCAATCTTTAGCTCTGTATTCCCTGTTCTCTTTCTTGGAGAACATGGCCAGTTTTATATCTCTCACTCCTAATTTTATCCCAGTCATGAATTCTCCTTGTACCTGCAATCCCATATGGCTGATTACTTTTTGGATTTCTTCCCCTGGATATCTTTCAATAAAAATCAAAATCTTTCATTTTCCTTAATATATACAATGCTTTTACAAAGAAAGAAGAGAAAGACAAACACCAACTTTAAAAAAATTGGACAAAGACATGAACAGGCAACTCATATAAACACAATGCACATATACAGTTGAATAAAAACAGTTCACTTTCATAATAAAATGCAAATTAAATGACATGATGCCATTTTTCGATGATTCAATTCATAATGATTAAAAAGTCTCAGAAACTCAGCGTTGGTCTCAGTGTAGGTAGACAGACACTCTCACACACTGGTGGTGGAAGTAGACATTTGTACTGTTCTCTGTGGAACGATTTCTCAGTGTGTATCAGTCTTTCCAACGTGTGTGTCCTTGGACCCAACAGCGTTTAATTCTAGAAATACAACTTAAGGAACTAATCAGAGATGTATGCAAGCCTTTAAGAGCAATAATTATTGTTTATGTTGTCAAAAACTTGGAAACAGTTTAAATGGCTAGCAGTGGACAATTGGTTAAGAACATACGATAAACTGCTTCAATGGAATGATAGGTAGACAATCATAATGTTTTAGAAATATGTTTAATTACTCAAGAAAACATCTATACTCTATTAAGTATCATATTATGAAAAGAAATATTCAGGATTATCTCTCTTTTGCAAGAAAAAATGGTATATGGGCTGGAAGGAAATACATATAAACATTAACAGTAATATTATGGGTGATTATTATTTTTGCCTTTATAATTTTCCATATGTTCTAAAATTTCTATAGTGAGCATTGATTACTTCTATAAAGTTAAAGACCTGGTAAATGTAATTTTTAAGTAACAGCTTATTTAAAACCAGAATCCTCAACTTCCCTGCTAAGCAAGCATGCTTTCCTGGCTTCCTTCCTTCTGTCCATGGTGCCCTCAGTCCAAGCTTCCAGACCTAGGTCCTTGCAACCTTAAAAGCTTTGTTTGCTCCCTTGTCCCCTCTGCCTAGTCACTCATTGAGTCTTAGCCCTCTTTAGGATGGCTCTCCAACTTGTTCCTCTCTCTGAAGTCCCAACAGAGATGAGTTCATTTCGACCAGCATTTATTGGCGTGGTGCCTGGATGTCACTCTGAGTTCAGCCTTATTGGAGTAAGAGTTCAGTCTTACTTTACTCATCTCCTAATATGTGTTTCCGGCTCTACCCAGTCTCTCTCTGTCAATCAAGCACCCTGCAGCCAGAATGATCTTTCAAATATGCTACTTTTACCATGGTTCTCCCATGCTGAAAATACTGAAGATGCCCCCAAACCTCATTGCCTTGGGTATAAAGCCCATGCTCTTTCTTCTGCTATCAAGGCTCTTTGCGGCACTGCCAAGGTGGTTGGTAATGTGGGCACATCTGAGGTGTTAAGTCATTGACAATGAAGGGAATATTTAGGAATAAGTTGTGGATTTATCCCTACTGCCCTCCACTGTCTTTTGTTTGAAAATTCCCTTTCCTCTCCTTTTGGCACTTGAACCAGAGAACTTGGAGCACTTGAAGTTACATAGTGTTGAATTTGGACACTGGAAGCGACAGCCAGGGGTGATAAAATATGGCTCAGGAAACCTCAACTCTGTGTCTGTCCCCATTTCCAAAGCCTGCTATATAGGAGGATCCATCAAGAAAGCATATTTAATTCTCTGTCTGCTCCACAGTGTTGAGGACCAAGTATGAACTGTAGGCAACTTACATCTTTCTTCGTTTGTTGTAATAAAAAGAATAGGGAGAAAGGGGTGAAGGAAGCAGAAAAGGGTGAATGTAGAACAGGTCCTGAGCGATGTGAGCCACTCATGAAACCCAGCTGTTACGGGTGCCCTTCTGCAACCTAGACTACTCCACCCTAGATTGAATTATGGCATATGGTTGTGTGTCAAGAATACTCAACTGGGAGTATGTGGGGTGAGAGGTGTGAGGGTGATGGGCTTAACAGATGGTACTCACCAGCACTAGCTCTGTCTCTCACTGTCAGAGGGTCTGATGACACCAAACACAGTGGGATTCCAAACTGGATGAAGGAGTGGCAGTGTCAGCTGCCAAGAGGCTCCCCACCAGCACAGCCCATTCCTGTTAGGGTGAAAGAGTGTCCTTAGGAACCTGGTCGAAAAGCACATCCAGTCCAGCATAAGAGCTGCCTGCTGTCCCACTCTGGGGTTCTGGTGCAGGCCTCCTGGCATGAACCAGGTCCTTCTTGAATTCCTCATGAAAACCTGTCAGGTTATGGAAATCATGGTGTAGCCCCACGCAACAGAAGCTCTGACTCCTTATGCAACCAACACCCCCTTGTCGAGTTCTGCTGTCTCGAGCTTCCCTTCGCCCATCCTCCCTCCCTTGTGGCCTTTGGCACTTAGTGCCTTTCTTGAGTACATGCAGCCCCTTTAGTCCTTCCTCCTGGTCCTTTGGAAGCCTGCCCCAGTTTGAGATTCTTTATGTTTTGTAAAACCATTTACAGTAAGAATATTTTGGACTTGCAAGCAAAGCAAAGGCCCTCTGCTTTCCAGGGCTAGAAATGAAGCAGAAGGTCCTAAAACCAAGAATACCCTACCCTGCAAGGTTATCATTTAAATTTCAAGGAGGGATTAAACAATTTTCAGATAAGCAAAAGTTAACAATTTACCTCCCACAAACCACCTCTACAGTGCATTTTGGAGGGATTCCTACAGATAGAAGTATTCCTTAGGCCAAAGAGATGTCACCCAAGGGATAGACAAAGAGTACAGAATATGATTCATAACACACAAAGAATGGAGGAGGAAGAAAAAGGAGGGAGAACAAAAGAACCTTTAGGCTGTGTTTGTAATAGCATATGAAGTGAGTTGAATCAGACTGTTAGATAGTAAGGGAATTACCCTTTAATTTTTGGTAACCACGAATCTAAAGCCTGCAATGGCAACAAGTACATACCTATTGATAATCACTCTAAATGTAAAAGGTCTGAATTCACCAATCAAAAGACATAGACTCACTGAATGGATATAAAACCAAGACCCATCTATATGCTGCCTACAGGACACTGACTTCAAACCCAAAGACAAATGCAGATTGAAAGTAAAGGGATGAAAAAATGTGTGTCATGCATATAATAGTGAGAAAAAAACCAGGAGTTGCAGTACTTGTATCAGACAAAATAGTCTCTAAAAGAAAGTCACAAGAGACAAATGACATTTCATAATGATAAAAGGGTTAGTCCAACAAAAGGTTATAACTATTATAAATATCTATGCACCCAACACAGGATGACCTACAGATGTGAAACAAATATTAACAGAATTAAAGGGGAAAACAGAATACAATGCATTCATTTTAGAAGACTTCAACACACCACTCACTCCAATGGACCAATGAACCAGACAAAATAAGCAAAGAGACAGAGGCACTGAACAACATATTAGAACAGATGGAGCTAACGTACATCTACAGAACACTTCATCCAAAAGCAACAGGATACACATTCTTCTCAAGTCCACAAGGAACATTTTCAAGAATAGATCACATACTAGACCACAAAAAGAACCTCAGTGAGTTCAAAAAGATTTAAATAATATCAACAAGCTTCTCAGACCACAAAGGAATGACACTAGAAATAAATCACACAACATAAACGCTAAAGTGCACAAACACAAGGAGGCTTAATAAGATGCTCCTAAATAATCAATGGATGTTGGGACCTTTTGCTTCTTTTAGGCCTGTGACGGCCGCAGACTGGAGGTTTCCAGGCTCCCTCGTTACTTCCGCTTTCCTGGTCTAACTAGCTTCCCGCGCATGCGCTCTTGGCCCTAACTCCGCCTCCCCACCTAAACCGAAACCTGCCTAAACCCCTAGTGACAGATGAGATGTTCAATTCCCATTGGCTTTTGCTACTTCCTTATCTTCCCCTGTATAACTGGGCTTCTGATGCAATAAAGCTGAGTTTTGCTGCTCCTCCAAGGCTGACACATCTCCCGGCTTGGTGTGGTTTTGCTTTCCTCGGATCTCAGGGGAGCGTGACCGAGCCGTCGACACTTGACCTCTCGCTCAGCACCCGGGGATAACAGGCTGGTCCTGCTTGAGCCCCTCCCACCTTCTTGTTGCTGAGGAGAAACAACTGGTGCCCCGTGTTAGGAACGCTTCGCTGACGAGCTAATCGAACAACGGGTAGGTGTATTCCCATAAACTATGGGACAAACTTCCTCAAAGCCTGATCCTTCCCTTGAGTCCCTTAGGGTCCTTCTCAAAAGCACGGGCTTAGAGCTTTCTGATCGTCAGGCTACCAAGACCTGGGAGATTTTAGTTAAGGCCTCGAAAACACAAGCAAGGGAAACACGTAATCATTCCCCAAGTCTCTCCCTCTGTAATCTGTTGGGACTCTCCGGAGTTATCACCAAAGCCCATGGCAAGGGTATTGATTTTACTTCAGTTTCACTCTTGAGAAGAAAAATGTCACCCGGTGCATTGAGGAGAAGAGGTGAGGGGATCTCAAAGATAAATGAATGAAAGGCCCATAGACGAAAGCCAGGTTACAGCAATTGATCAGCAGTTTCCACACCTCTATCCCGGGTGCCTAGTAAAAGTTGGTGTACACAGCAAGTCTGTCAGCTACACCGCTTACTAAGTGACTGTCCCAATTACCTATAGGACCCAGAGACCTGATCTTCTCCATGGTGTACTCTAAGTGCTACAGAATCCTAAATTCTCTCCTGAATCCTCAAAAGAAATTGAAATTCTGCTTGGGCTGCTGTTCCTTTTCATAGTACCACCCTGCATTGCATTCCAGTTTGTTACCACCGATACCTCTTACTCCATGATCTCCTTATCACTGTGGTGTGCCAGAATATTCTTGCTAGTCTCCTGTGGGTCCCTGGCTCTATTCATGACTAGCTCAGCTTTCTCTTGGTCAAGGCTGAGGACTCCATAGTCACTCCATTTTGTTAAGTTCCTTTTTCTCCTTGCAAGTCTGAGGACAAATATTTCCTTTGCCCACTGTGGCATTGCTAAAGTGTTGTCCGGAGCCCATGGTGGTCCTTCATGACTTGAGGAAGCAAGGTGAGGCAGGGGCCCCTTTCTTACTGGGGAATCTCATGATATAACCCCTAAATCATGCATCAACTTTAGGTGAACTCCTTAACTCTCCGACCGTCTGTTTCCCCCTAAAGTGCAGAAAATAATAAAACATACATTATAGGATTGATGTGGTGATTAAATGAGTTAATACATATGAAGTGCTCATAAAAGTCAGTGTCTGGCCTTTAATAAGCACTCAATAAATGTTATACTATTACAGTTGATATTAGTATTAACCGTGTGTGGTAGCTCTTCTAAATAAAATGTTTGATGAAGCAGAATGCAGGGTTCTCTGACCATACTGAGGAGCAGAAACTTGGAGGTGAAATGGCAGGAGAAGGGAACTATCCAGAGCTTGATGCCATCATAGCATTCCCTGGCAGGGACATCTCCTAGAGTCCCAGGGTCCTGCAGGTTGCACTTTCCTGTCCCCACTCACCCTGGGCTTGGCTTACCTGGGAGCTGCTCCCAGGGAATTCTCCACAATTCCCTCTGCTTCCCCACCAGCTACATGAGAAGCTTGACCGACTGAAGAAACTGCACCAGGATGAAAAAGAAACTGCAGTATAAAAAGAAATCCCGAGGGGATGAAACGAATGCTTCCAAACAGAGAAGAATGCGGCTGAGCTGCTCCAGTCCCAGGGTTCCCAGGCTGGAATCTCACACACTCTGAAAAGAGACAAAGAGAAGAAAAAGTAAGTAGTAGGCTTCTCTGGGGTCATGGCGTCTTTCTCCCTGCAGGCCCCGGAGACTGAGGCAGTTGAGGGCCACTGACCAGAGGTGAGCTGGGGACTGATAGACTCATTTACGTACCACTGACTGGTCTCAGTGTCCGCATGGGTCTCTCAGATTCTGAGTTTGGGGAGCTGAGAGTAGAGGCAAAAATAAAACTGTTGTTTAATTCGGTTCATTGTCTTGCAGGAGAGTCGTATGGTCTGTGTGTTGCAAAGGATTTCCTATTGGTGTCCTAATTCGCTCCATTCCTGAGGTACTTTTACTCCAGGTTGTGGATATCTTGAATATACACCATACACTCTTTGATCCCTGGTTCATTGTGGTAGGTCGTATCAAGTGGCTGAACCTTAAACTTAAGATGATTTGTCCTGATTTTCCAGGCAGATCCAATGTCCTCACAATTCAGCAGCCAAATTGAATGAGTGGACAAAATAGAAACGAAAAAGGATTTGGATTAGGGAGCTATTCCACCATGTTCTCCTGCTGTCTAGGAAGGTACAGTGGGTCCATGATTCAAGTCAAGTAGCTTGGCCAAATAACTGGGAATGTAAAAGCAATGAATCCATGCTTAGATGATGAAGAAGGAACCTAGTGTAGCAGATATCTTGATGAGAGCCCATTGTTACACATTGTTGGCTTAAGATGTGCTAAATTGTAAGAGCTTATAGGGTTTCAAAGTCAGGACAATAAATCGGTTACCGAAGCATTTGACCTACAACATAGAGATTTATCTGGAATGTTTTGTTCAATGTATGAATACATTCATTTAATTTCCTATGGTTAAGGGAAATTCGCATTGAAATTTCATCACAGTGAGAGTATCGTGTACAATATAGCATGGTGATAATCTGCCCCATTAGCTGCTTCCACTTGCTCTAAATCTATGCTTAAATGCATCCCTAAACTTAAAACTAACCCTAACACATAAACCAAACCCTCAACCCTCATCTCACTATAACCCTAACCCTAACCACTAATCCTAGCCATTAACCTAACCCTAAACCTCATCCCTAACCCTAAGCATAAGACAGCCTAAGGCCAACCCTCAACACTAACTCTAAAATGTAATCCTCAACCCTAAATATTAACCCGTACCTGTACCCTTAAACTGAAATCGTGAACCTACAGTCCCCTAACATAAGCCCTAAAAAATAAATCTGATCCTGAACTAGGAAACCTAAACACAACCCCAATACATAAGCACTGCAACAGAATCCAAACCCCAAGTCTGACTCCTAGGCATGAAACCAATGCCTGAACCTCACGCTAAACCTCTGAACCCAAATAAAAAGCCTAACTCTGCAGCCCCCAGAACATTGACAGCTCACCCTTGACACACAGTTTGATCTCTGTCCCAGACTGCAGGTAATGGAGGCTTCTGTGTCTGGATGGACGCAGGAGGTGTGGAATGTGTGTTTGGGGTCCACGCATTTGAACATGCCATGGAAGAGCTCTCCATACATAAGATTGAACCACTGATGTGGTCCGAGACAATGCAGGCCCTCAGGGCTCTGTGGAGGATTTGTCTAATGGGAAACACTTGTGGTATGGACACTTGCATGAGCACTTGTGTTGCCGTGGATCCATGACATCACATAGGCGACTCTGATGACAGTGTCCTAGAGACAGAGGCTGCCTAGTGAGGATATCAGGGCTCCTGGTCAGGGGCTGAGGTCTCGGCTGTTTGTGGTTCTCGGCGAGGCGGGGCTCACCTCACTACTAGCTGTAGAGCAGATGGAGCCGTTTCGGGCCACACGTCTGTGATATGGGCCACAGTGACCCATGTGGCTCAGCGAGAAAGCCATTCTGTTCCTGCCTGACCCTTGTGGGTGTGGGTCCTGCTCCTGGGCTGTCTTGTAGCCATGTTCCTAGAAAATGTAGGGGTGTGAAAGGGCCATCTAATAACCGTATCTGAGCCCAGCCAACTCCTTGGAAAAATGGGGATGAGAACTCTCAACCTGCAGCTTAAACTTCACCTGCACCCTCAACCTAACCCTCCTTCATGGCCACTCGCCCTGTCTCACACACACCTCGTGGTTAGCCAGGAGCTTAACTGACACTGACCCTAATCTTAACCCCTTATTCTAACTCAAACGAAAAAAAGATTTCACCTTACACATAACGCTGAACCTAACACTAATCCTGAGACTAAACCCTAACCTAACCCTCATGCATACTTCACTGCTGTCCAAAAGACAAGACTTCTCCTAACCTTATCCCTCACCCTAACCATAATCATAACCTTCAATTCACACTAAAGCTAACCCTGGACCGAACCCTAATACTAGACTCATCCCAAAGCCTAATACTCATCTTCACCCTCCCCATGACCCACAACTCCCTGTTGGTCAGGAGTTAAACTGAACTCATCAAAATCCTGTAACTTCTTACCCTAACTGAAATCATAATGGTAACTTCACTGCAAACCTAACCCTTAACATAGCTCTAATCCTAGAGGTAGCCCCAACCATGACAGTCTTTCTCACCCTCACTCTGGCCTTAGTCTAACCCATAACCATAACTCTAAACATAACTATTCTTAATTGTAAACCTAACCCTCAACCCTACAGTAACCCTTACCCTAAACATGGACACTGGATCCACAAATCCCAGACCCCTGAACCCAAACACAAAGCCTAACCCTTTAAGACAAACACCAAAGTGAACCCTTCACCCTCTTTGCAAATGAAGCCCGAACCCGAACTGGAACTATGGACACTTATGCAATCTGTAACCATTACCCGTGAAGTCTAACTGTTCAAGTCTCATCCTCACCCCCTCATTGGCGCCTTAGGAGTCAAGAGGAACAACCACGTCTTCTTCAGACCCAGGTTGCATATGCTGAAGGACTGCAGCAGAATCATTGTTTATTTCCTTGGATTGGCCCTTTAAGTGCATCGGTCTCTTGGTAGCCCCAATTTATACACATGATTTCCTTCTGGCATCCTGGTGAAAACATACAGAAAACATTTCCTGCCAAATGTCTATCACAATTAGTCTAGGCTGTAAGTCGGTTGACGGTTTCATACAAATTTTGAGTGTGTGTGTGTATGTGTGTGTGTTGTGTGTGTGTGTGTTGTGTGTGTGTGCGTGATTCTTCTCTCAATTTCCTGCCTTGCATAGCTCTCAATTACCAAATGCTGATCTGTATCCTAAGGGAGTATTTTCTCAGACTGAGAAACCTGTGTTTATTTAGGTTTCTGGTAATTTCCCAACACTGACTGGGGGCAGTCACACAACCACTGGCTGTTCCAGAAAAGTACTTTTCTCTCATCAGTGATGGGGAAAATTTTGTTGCATTGTACTGAAAGCGGGGCCATTACACAACTTAGGTTTCATGATTCTTTTTGTGAAAACAGACATTTCAGTCTGATATCAGTTGGGAGCTGTCCTGTAGTCATTCCTCATCGAATTTTGTTAGTGACAAGAGACAGCTTTTAAATGTAATACAAAGTAGCACAGATCTTCGTGTCTGACCTGGATTATGGTACTGAGCATTTACAAAAGTGCATTCTGTGAGTTTCAGCTCTGAGGAAACCAATTTTCATCCCAAAAAGGGGACTTGAAGGTGGAATTGTCCATCATGAGTTCAAATATGAGTAAGGAATGGGCCATTGCTTTCAGTTATGCCAGGATGCCACCTGTTGTCCAACTCTTGGGTGGTGGAGCTAAATATAGCCTCTTGATGTGTTTGGCAATGTTGGAATGCATGCTTATAAGCATCTGCAATGCACAGGGCCACAAGCAAGGTAAACAACCAAACTGTACCCAAATTCAGCGTCAGAAGGCAAGTAAACCCACTACAGACAATCTAAGCTCAATCTTCCAGGTGTAGTTCATTGTGGCAGGCATTGTGAATAACAAGTTGCTCATCATTGATTTAAGAACACTTGCCATGATTTTATAGGGAGGACAACTGCCCACACAATTCTCTAGCCAAATGGAAAGAATGGACAAGATAGGCCTGGAGTTAAGGGGATAGTCATCCATGTTCTCCTGCTGGCTGTGAGGATGTAGGGAGATCCATCATTCAAGTCATATAGATTGCTCCTACCACAGGAATGTTAACGCAACTGAATTTTGCATGAAGAAGGAACCAAGTATAGCAGACATCTTGGTGTGACACATTGTCACTCGTTTTAGGCTTAGAACCTAATAAACGAAATGAGCATATATAGTTTTTAAGCCAGGAAAATCAAAATTGGTTACCACAACAGCTGAATTCTTACATGGAGCATTATCCCAGAATATTTTGTTCAAAGATATGGATATTATGTTTTGGAATTGACTCATTTAGTTTCTGTGATTAAGGGAAGATCACACTGAAATTTCAATCTGTAAGTTAGTTTGGAGAGGGTGTTCCCAATTAGCTGTTTCCTCACACTCTAAACATATGCCTAACTCTATCCATAAACCTAACAATTACCCTAACCCATAACCCTAACTCTCAATAACACCTTACTTAACCCTTAACCCCTAGCCATTAAACGTAACCCTCACCCTCAGCGCAAATCCTAAACCTTACACTAATTCTAAACCTAACCCTTAATACAAACTCCAACCCTAAATCCAAACAGTAAAATTTAACTTACCCTCACCCTCACACTGAACCCCTTAACCCACAAACCCCATTCTAAGCACTGAACAAGAGACATGATCATTAATGGAAAAGCCCTGAACAGAAACCCAAAACATAACTAATGCAACATAATCCATAACCACAAGCCTAAATCCTAAACATTAACCTGACACCTGAAGACAAAGCTAAACCCATGAACTTGAATTCAAAGCCTAACCATGCAGAACCCAGAACCCTGACAGCTAACCCTTGACTCTCACCCTGATACATGTCCCAGACCTTGGTTCAAGTTTGCTTGTGTTTACAGATGGATGCAGGATGTGCGGAAGGTGTTCTGGGTGTTCTCACCCAGAACATGGATTTGCCATGCCAGAACTATACCTACATTTGATTGAACCCCTGGTATTTTCTGTCTGAGATAATGCAGATTCTCAGGGCTCTGTAGTGGATGTGCCCAACTGAAAGCACTTCTGGTATCGAGGACTTGGATGAGCACCATCAGTGCCCTAGATCCACGACAACCCAGTGGTGACTGTGATGACTTTCCTAGACACAGAGGCCGCATGGTGAGGAGGGCAGATTCCCCCTCCTTGGCCTAGGGCCTCGGGCCTCAGCTGCAGTTGCTGACCTTCAGGAGGTGTGGGCTGACCAATCTGTTTTTATAGAGAAACTGAAACAGATCCAAGGTGCCTCTTGGCTTTGGGCCATAGTGACCCGTATGGTTCACAGAGAAGGCCATTCAGGTCATGCCCTACCCTAATGAATGTTGGTCCTTCTGGGTTGTCCTGTATCCATTCTTAGAAAAGGCAGGAATAGGGAAGGAAAACAGGCGACACACCTCTGAACCGAACATTCTACTTGGCAAAATGGGGATGAGAATGCTCAACTGGCTGCCGAAACCTCACTGTAACCCTCACACCTCAACCCGCATCCTCTGCATCATATCGCTTTTAATCCAAGAAAAGAGCCCACATAACCCTAAACCTAATTTAACCCATTGCCCTGTCAACATCACCATAACCTCATCCAAAATGTCATATGTATGCTAGCATAAAGCTACTCATAGCAATATCCCAAATGCCCTGATGGACATGTAACTGTTGCATGAATGCTAGACTGAACTCTTATCCTAGCACTATTCCCTTAGCCTACCTCTAAGCATTAATGATAGCTTCATCATAAGCCTTACCATAACCCCAAGCCTAATCCTAACCCCAAACATGAACCCCATATTCTAAAACCTCAATCCCCTGAACCTGAACTCTAATCCAATAAACAGAACCCCACAGTGGAACATCAACTTGAACATCAACCCCTGACCACAAACACAATCCCTAACCTATGAACATGAACCCCAAGCCAAACACTGCACCCTCACATGGAAACAAAGCCATCAACACAAACTGGAATCCTGCACCCTAGTATGAATGCTGATCCTTACTCCTGAACCCTAAACCTCAGCTGTCATGATAACCCCTCACCCGGAACATTAGGATAAAAAGAAACAACCATGTCCTCTTCAGACCATGGTTGCGTAAACTGCAGGACTGCACTAGACTGTTATTTTAATCCTTGAATCTGCCCTTTCAGTGCATGATTTTCCTGGTAGTCACAACTCTAGGCACATATGTTTCCCTGTGCCATACTCATAAAAACAGAAAGGAAATGTTTTCTGAGGATTCTGTTCCTAGTAGACTTGTCTCTAAACTGGCCAAATGGAGTCCTTTTGGGTTTTATTTAGCATATCTTTTTTTTCTTGCTTTTTCTGCATTGTATGCAGGTCAATCACCTGCAGCTGACAGACATCCTGAGTGGACCTTTCCTCAGACTGTGATACATGTTGACTAGGATTATTACAAACTTCAAAGCCTTGACTTGGGGCACACACACAGCCACCAGTCATTCCTGAAAACTACTTTCTTCTTCACAATGAAAGGGCAAACATTACAGTGTATTGAAAGCAGGATCATGACACACTCTAGGCTTCATGATCCTTTTGCCAAAGCAGCCATTTCAGTGATATGTCAGTTGAGAGCTGTCCTGTGGTCTCTCCTCTTCAAATATTTGTTCCTGACAACGGACTGCTTTTAAAATGTATTACACAGTAGTAACAGGACTTCATGTCTGATAGGCATTACTGGAATTAACTTTTATAGAAGGGCATTCTGTGAGTTGCTTTTCTGAGGAAATACATTTCCTTCAAGAAACAAAGTATCTTGAATGTGGACTTGTCCATCAAGCGTTCTCATCTGGATAATCGATGGGACATTGCTTTCAGTTATGCCAGATGTTTCCTTGTTGTCCAACTGTGTGGCATAGGAACTCAATCAAGCACAGATGATTTAGTCTCTGTGGATATTTGGCAATGTCTGGCTGCAGGCTTCTCAGCATGTAAAATGAACAAGGCAATAAGCAACACAAAAGACTATCCTGCCCCAAAAATTATTGTCAGAAAGTGAGAAAACCCACTGCAGGCAAAGTAAGCATTAACTTCCTTGTGGGATGCATTGTGCCTTGTGATGCCAAGTGGCTCATCATTTGATTTAAGAATATTTCTCATGATATTATAGGTGGGACTTGTGTCCTCACAATTCTCCAGGCAAATGGAAATAATGGAGAAATAGGCCAAAACAGATGTGGAGCTAGGGAGATATTCCACCATGTTCTCCTATATGCCATTAGGGTGATCGTGTGTGCTGGGTTATGGGTCCATCTTTAATTAGTGTTTGATAAGTGGTTAGATTTAGTGTGGACTTCTGTTTTTGTTACAGCCGGGATAGTGGTTTATGTGAGAAATGGGTTGAGTCTTTCAGTTACCAGTGAAGATCAATTGAGGTCAAGGTTAGTGTTTAGGGCAAGGCTCTGTGTTAGGTGTAGCATCACATTATGGCTCAGCTTGGAGTTAGATTAAGGGGATAGGGTTAGCATCAGGGTCCCATTTAGGTCTATGTCATCAGTAAGGGGTGGGTGAGGCTTATGGTGAGCTGTGAACGGTGATGTTTAGGGTTAGGCGATGGGTAGTCTTCAGATAACCATTTCCAAGGGTTTGTCTGGGCTCAGAGAGATGTCATTTGGCATTCTTCCCTAAGCCCCTGCTTTCCTATGAATGTGGCTAGAATACAGCACAGGCCTCACATTCAGCAGTGTTGGGAAGGACATGAATGGCTTTCCCCATCAGTCCTGTGGGTTATTACCATGCCTCAGGAAAGAAACACGCACCTTGAATCTGGGTTTCATTTTTCCTGATGCTGCCAAGGTGGTGAATTCCCACCTTATGCTTCTATAAATATGGGAGCCTAATCAGAATGTGTCCCACTTCTGAAACACATGGAAGAGAAACATTAGGTTTATATACTTGAAAAATATTCTTTTTTACTGAATGTGTTTACAGTTCTTTTGTGTCATGCACAACTTCAATGAAAGTAACTAGACTCCCATGTGTAAGCCTGGAGGATAAATTATTTTGTATTTTAAAGAGTTAGATTTTTAAAGCAAACTGACAGGCAATATTTCACACCTAAGTCTTCAGGAACGTGACCGTCAATCAGTTCTGTCCATTTTCTGATTTAAGTCCTGTCCTGGGGTTCCTGAAGATATGCCATGGGTTTTAACAGGACCCCGCCAAACTGGCTGCAGGTTCCTCAAGTGACTATGTTGTCCCGGGTCATCCACCACCGCCATGACTCTCCATTCACCCATGGGCCCTAGTTCTGGCTGCCCCTCTGCCCTCCTAGTCAGGCCCCCCTTGTCCCCGGGAGCTCCCAGGTCGCTCTTTCGTCAGTGCCCTGAAAGGCATTTCAAACCCACGTCCAGGTGCTTAGCTGTTTCCATCCATCCCTGGCCCTCCTAGCCCTACATCCGGCAACCTTAGCTCTGTCATGAATTCTTGGTCTTTTGTGTTCATCCTCGGCCCTCTCTGCAAAATCTCGATTATTTCCACGGATCCTCAACCTTCCCCACCTTCCTGAGTCAATTCTTTTTCTCTCAGCTCTCCTTTAACCTTTATGCCAACTCTTGGATATTTCTGTGAATCATCATCTCTGGTCCCACGTTGCCTTCTGCTAGGAGTTCCATCCTCATATGGTGTTCACTTGTTGCGAGTTCCATCCTCATATGGTGTTCACTTGTTGCACCATCATACTCAAATTGCACCTTCTGGAAGAAATAAACACCTTCACAACGCCCAGCACTGCCTCGGGGGTAGGGGTCAGTGGTTAAGGTCGATACTGAGGTCAGAGTCATGTTCGGGTTTAGAAGGTTAGGGTTGTGAAAGTGAATAAAGGGAAACCTCCCTGTGTTGGGAGCTAGAGGGGGCCTCACCCCTCCAATCAATCTCAAGAGGAACTGTTTCTTCTTCTCCCCAATAGGGAGATAAGTACATCTTGTCTGCTGTGAGAAACTGACCCTGCCACCTGGGCTACTGAAAACCAGCTCTGCCCTGAGCTCCTGCCTTTCTCCAGTGGAATTTTGCTTCAAAATGGCACCTCCCCACGTCCTGTTCCATAGAACAACAGTCATGTCCATCCACGGAATTGCCTACAAGTCTTCTGTAGTTTGTATGTCTTGAATTGCATTTTTGTTTCTCCCAAGTACACCAATTCTTACTGATAAAATAACTTATTTTTAGGGTTTACAGAGTTACGTGTTAGGGTTTGAGAGTCAGGATCAAACAGGCTTGGGGGTAGGGTGAGGAGTCAAGTATCAGAGTTACTCTCATGGTTGGCGTGTCAGGGATAGAGGCTCATGGTCAGTGGTCATGGTCTGGGTGTGAGCCAGGAATAGGGGTGAAGGGTTATGTGCTACAGCTTAGAGCTAGGTTTAAGCATCATTGACCCCCCTCCAATTTCTCTGAGGAGGGTCACATGTAACCAGGGTCGAGCTGGACCACTGTTTTCCCTTCTCTCCACCCCATCCTGGCCTATGATAGAAGAATGATATGTCTGTTCTTGTCAGTGACTCTTTCTATTCCAGTCAACCTTACTCCAGGGATGTGAAGGGCCTCTGGTCCCTCTGGGTTTCTTTTCATCCTCCCTCCTAAAACTCCTTTAAATTTGTAGGGGCCAAGGGCAGGCCGGCCCAAGATGTGCCATTGTGGACATGCAGATTATTTCAGATCTGAAAACTAATGGCCCAGAGCTCAGGATGATACTGACCTTTCCCCCCGAATGCCTTAAAAGAATTAAGGGAGAGGACCTGCTCCAGTAAGAGAGCTCCCACCACAGACAACTATTCTATATCTGTAACTTGGGTGTGGTAGCAGGGAGCGATGTGGCTAAGCCTGTTAGACTTCCTCTCTGTGCCCCATTGCTTCTGGTGCCTGGGAAGTATTTGTTTAACAAACACTCTTTATATGCCCGTGATTTGCTGAAGTCCCAGACCTCTACCCCTTCTCCTTGGCTCAGGATGACACATACCCCTTATTCTCCTTGACTGGAATCTATGTTATGGATTCCCCTTACTTAGTAACTACATCAACTTTTTTTTTAGTTAATGTCTCCCATATCAATTTTATTTTTAAACCAGCTAGGAAAACCTGGAGGGGTAGAGGAAATGTATTTCTCCCCAACAAAATAAAGCCAGACTTTTATCTGAGCCAAAATTGTGATCCAGGCCTGGGAAGATATAACTCAAACCGGTAGGTGAGGAGATAAGTTCCAAAGATCCCAAGTCATAGAATGGTTTTATATCTTGAGGAGACAGAATTCGAAAGGGTGCAATTCACTTACATAAGATACATTATGTAAGGAGGAGGGGAAGCAGAATAGGCATCATGGCAGTCACCTCAGTGCCTAAGGATTTCAATGGAAAGGTAAGTATTTTGCTTTTCCTTTAATAGGAATGTGGGTGCAATTTGATTAGCATTTCACTTAAATAACAGTTGTATTCGTTTTTCATTGTTAGGATTCCAGAGTTAATGAAAACTTCAATAATTAGAACATACATCACACGACAGGCACTCCACACAACAGGACACGTACCATGCACCACACAACACACCTCACACACCACACACTACACCACACCACGCACACCACACCCATCACACACCAAACACACAACACATAGAACAGAAGTCATAGCAGAACCCACACACTACACACAAGAGAATATACAAAAACCACCCCCCCAACACAGTGCACACATGACGCACTGCTCATAAAACACACCACATCATAAGCACAACACCCAACACATGCCACACAACACACACAACATCACACACCAAACACCAATGCAAAACACAGGACATGACACCACACTCATCCCAACACAACACACACATGACAGTCGGCACAAAGAACACACCAACCATATTGATACAAACAATATCCAACATAAATGCAACACATACAACATCACACACAGCCCACATGACAACACATGCAAAACTCACAACACACCCAGCCCAACACGGCACACACATGACGATCTGCCCATACAACACACAACCCACTTCTGCACAGACACAATCCACAACAACTGCAAGGACACTTGCAACATTACACACAACACACACCCCTCCAGAACACAGAAAACCCATACCACATGCACCCAACTAGAACACAACACTCCACACATGCAATACACTATCAACACCACCACAGACACAACACGGAAAACACCCGCCACACAACACACACAATGCCACAGACAACACACACCACTTCACAACACAAAATCCACACCAAATGCACCCCAAGACAACATACGTGACATTCCACACGTACTAAACACCAACCACATCACCAGAGACGCAACACACAACACATGCTACAGGACACACACATCCCACCCACACACTACATGTCAAAACAGACAAAAATCACATGACACACTCCCCAACACAACATAAGTATCCTCCGCAATACAACACACCAGCAATGTCAGATACATAATACACAACACACATGCCAGAGAACACATGCAAATTCTCACACACTGAACATTACTCAACACACAAAAGCCACACAAAATGCACTTCAGCACAACACACGTGACACTCTGCACATACAACACACCAACCATATTGCCCCAGATCCAACACACAACAAACACACCACAGAACACACACAGTCACACACAACAGAACACACAAAAACCACACTCCACACAGAACAGCTCAACACACACATGCCATTCCAATCATACTACACACCACCCACCTCACCACAGACACAGCCCCCAACACACACACCACAGGACACATACAAAGTCACACAGACCACAAACCACAAAACAACACACACATGGCACTGCATATACAACACACCACACACATCACCAGTGATACATTACCCACCATACTACACAGAGCACACTCCACAAAAACCACACCGCACACACCCCAACACAACATACATATGACACTCCACAGAGAAGTCATACCATGCTCATCAAGCATTACACAATACACAACACACAATACACAAAAACCAGACCACATGTACCCAACAAAATGCAAATGACACTCTTCACATAAAACACACCATGCTCACTGATCCACACACAACACAACACTCAGAAGCCACAGAAACATGCAATGTTACACACAGCACACACAACACAACACACAAAATCCACACCACATGCACCCTAACACAAAGCACACAAGGCAACTTACACAGACAACATACCACCCACATAGCCATAGCAACAACACACAAACACGTACCACAGAACACATGCAACACCACACACAGCGCACACCACAACACATACCAAAACCACACCACATGCACCGCGACACAACACACACATGAAAATCTGCACATACACCACACCACCAATATTGAAACAAACGCAACACAATACAAATTCCACAGAACACATAAAACGTCACTCTCACCACACAACACACAAAAACCACACCACACGCACCCCAACACAGCACACACATGACAATCTGCTAATACAACACACCACCCAATCACCCAAGACACTACATGCAACACACACCAAAGAACACATGCAACGTCACACAACAAACAACACAACACACAAAAACCATACCACACGCACCCCAACATGACACACACAAGACAATCTGCAAACAACACACCACTCATATCACCACAGAACACATACAACATCACCCAAACCTCCCAAAACAAATGACACTCCACTCATACAACACACAACCCTCATAACCACAGGAACACCGAAAACACATGCCAAACAACACATCCAATGTCACACACAACACATAAAGCATATGTACCCCACCACAACACACATGACACTATGCATATATAAAACACACTGCCCAAAGCACCACAGACAACACACAACACACATACCACAAAACACACAAGGTCACACTCAACAAACACACCTCTAGAACACAAAACGACACCAAAGGCGCCCCAACACAACACACTCAAAAATCCATTCATATACAAAATACAAATCATTACAGACATAATACCCAACATGTACAACACATGCAATGACACACCCAACAGAAACCCCTCCACAACACAAAAATACTACACCAAATTTACCCCATCACAACACACACATGACAGTCTGCACATACAATACAAATACCACACCAAAGACAGAACATAGAAAACACCACAGAACACTTGCAATGTCACACATCCTGTATGCCAGAGCATAGCACCACACGGCACATGAGAGCCACACAATATGCACAGCACACATGATACACATGACACTCTGTATATATGACACACCGCACACACTGCCGTAAACAGAACATGCAGCACACATGCCACAGAATGCTCGAGATGTCACACAATCCACACCCTGCAGCACACCACACGCACAACACATGAGAGCCATACCGCATATATGCCACACATGAAACACATATAACACTCCATACACACAACACACCATGTACCCCACAACAGGCATGACACACAACACACATGGCACAGAACACTCACAATGTCATACTCCCCACCCATTGCATCACAATGCCGAACAAGAGAGCCACAGCACGTGCATGCAGCACATGATGCACACGTGTCACTCATCACATGATACAGCATACACTGCACTAAATTTACAACACACAACACACAACATGGAACACTCATAACATCACACCACACGCTGCAGCACACCCCTGCACAACATATGAGAGCCACACCACACACATGACACACATGACACTCTGCACACATGACAACACGAACCCCAACACAGGCACAACATGCAACACACATCATGGAACACTCGTGATTTCACTCATCCATCATGCCGAATCAAACCACCCCACAACAAACGAGAGCCAAAGCACATGCACGACACACATAAAACACACATCACACACCACATATACAACACGTGCATCCCATAACAGGCACAAAATGCAACAAATACCCGGAACACTGGGATGAATCACCTCCACTGCACAGCACACTACCATGCACTATGCAGCCACTGCCACACAACAACCGAAGCCACTCTGGTTGCCCACCAAACATGATGGATGCGTGACACTGCATAAACGGGACCCACCATGTGTTCTGCCATGGGGATGATAGGTAACGCACATGCTGCAGAAGACTCATGACATCACACACACTGCAGCTGAATGCCACACAACACACGAGAGCCACACTGAATGCCCACCACACAAGATTCACACAAGACACTCCGCACACAGGACACACCACACACCCTGCCATGGTCACAATATGCAGCGCACACACCATGGAACACTCGACAAGTCACAGACCCCACACACCACAGCCCAAGGCCACACAACTAATGAAAGTCACAAGCTCGCCCTCCACACAGAACACACACACGACACACAATGCACATGCCAAGAAACATTCACGACGTCACACACCCCGCATGCCACAGCCCGCCACCACAGGAGTGACACAAGTATGCCCACCATACATGACACAGGCATGACACTCTGCATATGCAAGAAAACACATTTCCCACCACAGGGACAGCTCGCAGTGCACACGCCATGGAACACTCACAAATTCACTCACCCCAAATCCTGCAATCCACCTCTGCACAACAAACAGGAGTCAGAGCAACATGCCTGTGACACATGATACATGCATGGTGCTCCACACATTGGACACACCACGCTCACTTCCATGGTCAAGGGTCACAATGCACATGACACAGAACCCTTTCAGTGTCACACAACACACATGGCACAGTCCACCACCACCCACAAAAGAGAGCCACAAATACATCCAACACACATGATGCATGGGTGACACTCCACACACCAGACACAAAAAGTGCCCAGCCACGGGCCCAACATGCAAAGAACATGCCACATAACACTTGCAACATCACAAACCCCGGATGACGCAGCCCAGTTCCACATAACATATAGGAGACACACTGCATGCCCACCACACAAAGCGCATGCATGACACTCGACCCTCACAAAACACCATGAGCCCCACAATGGGAATGACACACAACACACACACACACACAAAGGAATACTCTCAATGTCATATACCCCACCCTATGCAGCCAACAGCCACACAAGAAACAAGAGCCACAACTTCATGTGCTACACACTCATGTCACTCCACACACAAAACTCACCACATGTCCTGCCACAGGCACAACATGCAATGGAAATGCCATAGAACACTCACATTAGACAACCTGCACACCATAGGGCACCTGTACAGAATATATGATAGCCACAGAACATGCATGCCACACATGACGCACACATGGTACTACCCACAAAGGACACACAACGAGCCCTGCCACAGGCACAAGAAATGCACATGCCTCAGAACACACAGGACATCACACACCTGGTGAGGCATGTCAAGTGTCATGTTTGGGGTGTGTCATGAGTCTGCCGTGCATGTCAGGCTTTCAGTGTGGCCTCATGTGTTTTACAGTTTTGGCCCGTGGTGTGCAAGTTGGGTGACATAGTGAGTGTCCCGTGTGGCGTTTGTGGTGTATTGTGCATGTAGTGGGCTCTGTGGTGTGTTGTAGGTTTGGAGCGTCATGTGGGTCATGTGTGCTGTGCATTTTGTGTCTTGTCTGGCAGTGTGCTGCATCATGTGGAGTGTGTTATGTTGGTAGTGTTCCACGGCATATGTGTTGTTTGTCATGCTTTGGCAGGTTGCACATTATGCTTTTTGTGTCGAGTGTCATGTGTGTGTTGTGTGTGGTGCGTGTGCAGTGCTTCCCTAATTTTTTGTGCAGCAGTGGGCTGCAGTATGTGAGTTGTGTGACATCGCAAGTGTTCCATGGCATGTGCATTGCAACTCTTGCCTCTGGCTATACACATAGTGTGTTGTGTGTGTGGAGTCTCATGCATGCAATATGTGTAGTGAGTGTGTGGCTCTCATTTGTTGTGTGGTGGTGGGCTGCAGCATGCACTGTATGTGACGTCATGAGTGATCCGTGGCATGAATATTGCATGTTGTTCCTGTGGTGTAGCATATCGTGCATCCTGTATGTGGAGCATCACTCATGCATTGTGTGGTGGGCGTGCTTGTGGCTCTCTGTTGTGTGGCTGTGGTGTATGGGGTGTGAGATGTCACTTGTGTTCCGTGACATGTGTGTTATGCATCAAGCACATGGTGGGACACATGTAGTGTCATATGCATTGTGTGTGGTGGATGTGTGTGGTGTTTCATTCATGTGTTGTGTGGCAGTGGGCTGTAGCATGTGGGTTGTGTGGTGTCGTGAATGTTCCATGGCATATGCGTTGCAACTCATGCCCATGGTGGGATATGTGTTGTGTCGTGGGTGTGGATTGACATACATGGGTCATGTGTAGCAGGCGTGCTTGGGGTACTTGTTTGTTGGGTGACAGTGTGCTGTGGTGTGCGGGTGTTCTATGCCGTGTACTTTGCATGTTGTGCCCATGGTGGGACATGACGTGTGTCATGAGTGTGGGGTATCATGCATACATCCTGTGTGGCAGGCTTCTTTGTAGCTTTTGTTTGTTGAGTGGTGGTGGGCTTTGGCATGCAGGGTGTGTGACACCTGCAGGGTCTGTGGCATGTGCTTTGTGTGTTGTGCCTTTCATGGGGCATGTGTTGTGTTGTATGTATGGTCTGTCATGCATGGATCTTAAGAGGCAGGGGTGAGGTGTGGCTCTCGGGTGTTGTACCGCAGTGGGCTGCAGCTTCTGGATTATTTGACTTCATGAGTGTTCCATGGCATGTGTGTTGGGCTTTGTTCCTGTGGTGGGTTGCAAGGTATGTCATGTGTATTTGGAGTGTCATGTGTGCATTGTGTGTGGCCTGTGGGTTGTGTGGCTTTCATGTGTATTGCAGCAATGTGGTGCATCAACCTGTGTGTGTTACATCTCGAGTGACCTGTGGTGTGTTTGTTCCATGTTATACCTCTGTTGGGGTGTGTGTGGTGTGTTCTGTGTGCAGAGTGCCATGTGTGAGTCATGTGGGTTTTGTGTGGTGTGGCTCAAATGTATTATTTGGCATTGTGCATGAGTGTAATGTGGCATACGAGGTATGTGACGTGGTGAGTGTTCTGTGACATGTATGCTGCATGTGGTGCCTGTGGTGGGGTGTGTGATGTGTTGTGTGTGTGGCGTGTCATATGTGTGTCATATGTGGTTTGTGTACATTGTGGTTCATGTGCTGTGTCACAGTGTGCTGCATCTTGCGGGATGTGTGACACTGAAAGTTTTGTGATGTGACTTTGTCTCATGCCCCTGGCAGGTTGCATGTTGCATTTTATGTGCAGAGTGTCATGTCTGTGTTTTCTGTGGCGTAAGTGTGGAGCGGCTTGTGGTGGTGTGTGGCAGTGAATGGAGGAATGCGGCTTGTGATATCAACAGTGTTCTGTGGCATGTGTGTTGCATGTTATAGCAGTGTAGGGGTTCTTGAAGTGTTGTATATGTGGAGTGTCATATCTGTGTCTTGTGTGGCACTTTTGTGATGTAGCTGTTGTGTGTTTTGTGGCAGTGTGCATCTGTGTGATATGGCACTCAATGTGTGTGACAGTGTGAGTGTTCCATGGCATATGTGCTGTGTCTCATGCCTGTGTGTAATGTGTCAGGGTGCATGGTGTGTTGTTTATGCAGGGTGTCATGTGTGGTGTTTGTGTGCTGTGTCTCTCATGTTTTATGGCATTGTGCATGTGTGAAGTTGCCTGCAGGGTGTGTGACATCGTAAGGACTGTGTGGCATGTGTGTTGCTTGTTGTGTCTGTAGTGGGGTCCTTTCTGTGTTGTATGTGTGAGGGATCATATGTGTGGTGTGTTCAGCATGTGTGTGGTATGGCTCTCCTGTGCTGTTTGGTGTGCGGTGGTGTGCTATGGATTTTGTGGTGTGTGATGTCAAGAGAAATCCATGGTGTGTGTTGCAATTCATGTCTGGTGGGGTTTGTGTTTCATTGTATGTATGGGGTGTTATATGTGGCATAATCGTGGTGTGGCCCTAGTGTGAACTGTGGTAGTGTGCAGTGAGGTGTGGGGACTGTGACGTCACAATTGGTATGTGTTGTGTGTGCTGTGGCGGGTGCTTGTTCTGTTGTGTTTGCCGAGTGTCATGTGTGGCATAAGTGTGGTGTGGCATTCATGTGCTGTGCATCATGTGGTGGTGTACTGGGTCTTGCGAGATGTGTGATGTCATCAATTTCTCATGGCATGTGTGTTGCACTTCATGTCTAAGGTTTCATGTGTGGTGTGTTGTATGTGCGGGGTTTGTGTATTCCGTGTGTGGCATGCATGTGCTGTTTTTCGTGTGCATTGTGTGTGATGTTAATGTTTTGTTTGTGTTGTGTGTTTTGTCTTCGTACATGTGGATGGTGTGTTGTATGTGAACTGTCATGTTGGTGTTCTATTGGCATTAGTGTAGTGAGTTTTTGTGTTGTTATGGTATGTGCTGGGTGTGAAGTGTGTTTCTGTGTTGTGTGTGGCAAGGTTGTTTATGTGTTGTATGTGCCAAGTGGCATGTGTGATGTGTTGTGTGTGTTTCGGTTGTTTGTGTGCTGTTTTGAGTGGTGTGTGTGTCATTGCATGTCTTTTCTGGCATGTGTATTGGGTGTTGTGCCTGTGATGAAGTGTGTGGTGCTTTGTATATGTGAAGTGTCATGTTTGTTTCTTTCTGGGATGCCTGCTTTGTGATTTTTGTGTGTTGTGTCGTTCAGTGTGAGTGATGTTGCATGTGTCGTGTGGCATGTGTGCTGGGTATAGTGTCTGTGGCGATGTGAGTGGTGTGTACCGAGCTACACCCTGACCCCTGTGACATGGTCCAGACTGAGGGGCCTCAGTCCCCTCAAGTGTACATGGAAACCTGGATGCTCACCCTCCCAGCAGTGTGTTCCACAGTGTTCCATTTATGAACCATGGCTTGAAGTGGGGCAGAAGCGACTCTGGATGTTCATGAACAGAAGACAGAACTAGGAATTTTGTGCATGACAATTTATCAGGCAGCAGACACTTGGTTAATCCCAGCCCAGCAAAGCCATCAAACAGTCCCAACACAAAATGGGAGGAGTTCCTTAAACCTCACTGGGGTCAGGTCCTCTCAGGCCTTCCATATAGGCAGCTAACACATTTCCCTGGTGACATATGATGTGAAGCCAAACCAAGAGGGCTAAGCCTAAGTAACCATAACTAGAAGCTCACCCTCACCTGCACCCTAAGCCTCACCCTAACCATAGCCCCTTGACCTCACCCTCACCCATGCCTCACTGTTACATGAAAGCTAAACTTAACCCTCACCCCAATCCTAACCCTAATCCTAACTTACACATCTAATAACTTCACCCTTACCGTCACCCTCACTCACCTCTGAAGATGACCATCAATATAGCCTAACCTTCAACCTAACTCAGAATGCTAAACTTAGCTCTAAGCATAACTGGCCCACCCGAACCCAAATCTAAGCCTCAACCTAACCCTATCCATACACCCTTAACCTCACCATCAGCTGCACCTCACTGACAACTAAAAAATAAATGTAACCCTCACCCTAATGCTAACCGCAAGCCCTAACTCAAACTGTAATCATATCTTCACAATAACCCCAAACTTATTCCTAACCCAAACCCAAACCCTCACCCAGTTTTAACCCCGATGCTCACCCCCCTGTATCTATTACCCTAAAGTAAATCCAACCCTCAGCCAAACCCTAAATTCTAATCCTAACTCTAGGCATAACCTTAATCTCACCTGAATCTAGAGCCTAAGTTTCACCCTAACCATAACTGTTAAGTGACCCTCACCTTCACGCACCCTTGCTATATGAAAGCTAAACTTAACACTCACCATAAGGCTAATCCCAAACCATACCTCAAACTTTAGCAATAAATTCATCCTTGCCAGAACCCTACCCTAGTGCTAACGCTACCCAAACACTAGACCCTCAACTTCACTCTCACTCACAACCTCACTCACTTCTAACCCTTATGCTAAACCTAAACATAACTCTCCCCCTAACCCTGAATGCTAAACCTGTCTAAACAAAACCATTACTAAACCTTCAACCTCACCCTCAAACCTGTGTAACATTACCCACACTTCACTGTTAGCTAAAAGCTAAACTTAACCCTCGCCTTAACCCTAATCTCTAACACTAAGTGAAACCATAAACGTACTTCACCTTAAACCCAGTTCTAACCTTAACCCTAAACCACACCTGAGCCCCTCACTTTCATCCTCACCCACATCTAATCATCATTACCATTGAATTAACCTAAACCTATCGTTCAGCCTTACCCTGAACTCTAAACCTAACTCTAAGTGCAACCATAACCTCACCTGCACCATAATTCAAATATTAGGCCTAATCCTGACCCAAACAGCCCCTCACATTCACACTCATGCTCACTCTCATCTAACCGTTATCCACCCCTACATTTAAGCTTCCTCCCAACCCTAACACTAAATCAAATTCTAAGTGTAACTAGAAATTAACACTGACCCTCACCTAAGACTAACTTTAACCATAACCCATGACCTTCATCCTGACCCATACTTCACTGTTAGCCAAAAGCTAAACTTAACCCCAACCCTAACTCAAACTGTAATAATTTCACCTTAAGCCCAACCCTGTACCTAAACTTAATCTTAACCCAACCCTGGGCTCTCAACTTCACGCTCTCATTCACATCTAAACATTATCCTAAACCTAAGGCCAACACTTCCCTAATCATAAACACTAACTCTAAGTGTAACCCTAGCCACTGAGTCACACTGACCCAGAACCCAAACTTAACCCTAACCATAAACAGTGACTGTCAAACTCAACAACACCTGTTAGCCAAAAGGTAAACATAACAGTCTAACCAGATTACCTAACCCTAATTAAACCCATAAATATAACTGCATTTTAACCCCAACCCTATCCCTAACCCTAACCCAAAACTAATCCCCTCTACTTGTCCTTCAATATCACCCATATCTAACCCTGACCCACCTAAATTTATCCCTCCTCCAAAGTAATCCTAAGTCTAACCGAGACCATAACCTTGCTCTTATCCTCATCCTAACCCTAATGCAAACCCCAAGTGTACCTACTTACCCAAACAAATAACAATAACCCCTAACCCAAATGCATATACATACCCTGATTTGTACTCCTCCTCTCTAACCCTAACCCTTATACTTAATCCTCTTACTGGAACCCTAACTCATAATACCAACCCCTAACATCAGATCCTTTGCCCTAAACCATCTGCTAGACCCTAAATTCTCCTTGCACTCCTACCCCCTCATCCTAAATCATACCCCCAATTCTAGACCTTAATCTTCACTCGGGTCCACACTTCTATCCCTAAACTTCTAGGCATTAGTATTCTGATCCTAATCTTCTAAATCCTTAAATTCCAAAGGTCTGAATCCTTAAATTGCCAAGTACATAGTAAAATAATTCAGCAATGTTATAAGCCAAAGTATCATGACACAAACATGTATTATTCGTACATACTTGAAGTGAATAATTTCAAAAATAAATTTTAAATTCCCTATTAAATAATATCAACGTGAATAAAATACTTAGGAAAAGATTTAATCTAAGTGAAAATCCTATATATTTGAAATTATTATACACCGATATATAAAAACTAAAGAAAATCTGAAGATATGTAAAGATAAGACCCATTACTGAGAAAAAGCCTTTAGTACTGTTAAAAATCGAATGGCACAAATGCAACCTACAGGTTCAATGTGATTCCTATAAAAATTCCAGAAGATCTTTTGAGAAAAGAATTTGCCAGCTGGTCGTAACACATATGGAATATCAAACGACCCCAAAGAGCCCTTGAGGACAATTGAAAAAGAAAATCAAAGTTGGAGGTTCATGCTTCCCAAAATCAAAATTAGTACCTATAGAGAAATTTAAACACACAGAAAGTTGAAGGAAGCACACAATGAACTCCCATGTACCTTCAAACTGGATTTAAAAAGTTAATACCATATGTATTTGTGTTCTCTTTCTTTTTCCCTCCTGTGCCCACTAAACCACATGCAATTCAATAGCAGGCATCATAACCACTCACCCATAATACCCAGAGCACAGCTTCAAGAATAAGGAAGTACTTTTACATAATCACAATGCTATCATCACACTTGGGAAAATTCGCAAACATTACACAACCTACCAGATATCCAGCACATATTCAGATGCTCCTGGTTGTCCCCAGTGTGCCTCTACAGCTGGGATTAGTGAGTCAGGATGTAATCACATTCCAAGCACTGTGTTTATTGGTTTATTCTCTTTAAAACCTATAATCTAAAGGAGGATTCTCGTTTTGTTTTTGATGACTCACTTATTAAAAACCTAGCTCATCATTTACAGAATGATCCCTGTTATGTATTTGTCTGGCTGATTGCTCATGCAGTGTCCTTATTTTGACAAAAATAGATGATTTATGACATATAAGCAATGCTCTTTAGAAATAATGATTGGTGCAGAAAGCAGATGTCAAATACTTACCGAGATCTATTTCCATCTATAATCCAATGGGGTACTAATACACATAAGCATAATGGAGACAAAATTTATAAACAACCACGGATAAACACAAATGACCTTCTGATGGATTTAACACAGCTATATAAATCAGCCTAAATTGCAATTTTTCTTAGGAAATTTCCAGAAAACTGGGTTAAAGAAACTTTTCGAATTTTTCATATCATCAATACACAATCGCATGAGCAATATTGTAGTTACTAGATTCCCCCATCAAATACCCCATGACAGTCACTGTCCATCAGTGTACTAAGATACTATAGAGTCACTACTTGGCTTCTCTGTGCTATACTGCCTTCCCCGTTCCCTCCTCCAACATTATTTGTGCTCTAGTGCCCCTTATTCCCCTTCCCCTCCCCTCCCACTAACGCTCTGAGTCCCTATCCCTTTGGGAACTCTTAGTCCACTTTTGGGTTCTGTGAGTCTGCTGCTGTTTTGTTCCTTCCGTTTTTGCTTTGTTCTCATGCTCCACACATGACTAAAATAATTTGGTACTTGTCTTTCCCCACCTGGCTTATTTCATTGAGTATAATACCCTCTAGCTCCAGCCATGTTGCTGCAAATGGTAGGATTTGTTTTCTTCTTATGGCTGAATAATATTCCATTGTGTATATGTACCACATCTTCTTTATCCTTTCATGTACTGATGGACACTTATGTTGCTTCCATTTCTGGGCTATTGAAATAGTGCAGTGATAAACATATCGGTGCACATGTCTTTCTGGAACTAGGATCCTGAATTCTTATGGTAAATTCCTAGGAGTGGAAATCCTCGGTCAAATGGCATTTCTATTTTTAGTTTTTTGAGGAACCTCCATAATGCTGTACACAATGGTTGAACTTGTTTACATTCCCACCAGTAGTGTCAGACGGTTCCCCATTCTTCACATCCTTGCCAGCATTTGTTGTTCTTAGTCTTTTCAAGAGTGGCCGCCCTAACTGGTGTGAGGTGATATCTCATTGTGGGTTTTATTTGAATTTCCCTGATAATTAGTGATGTGGAGCATTTTTACATGTGCCTGTTGGCCACCTGAATTTCTACTTTGGAGAAGTGTCTGTCCATATCCTCTGTCCATTTTTCAATTGGGTTATTTGCTTCTTGGGTGCTAATGCATGTGAGTTCTTTATATATTTTGGATGTTATCCCCATGTCAGATATGTCATTTACAAGTATATTCTCCGCATGGTAGGATGCCTTTTTGTTCTGTTGATGGTGTCCTTTGCTGTACATAAGTTTTTTATTTGATGTAATCCCATGTGTTCACTTTTTAACTTGTTTCCCTTTCCTGAAGAGAAGCATTCACGAAAATGTTGCTCATGTTTATATTCAGGAGATTTTTGCCTATGTTGTCTTAAAAGAGTTTTATGGCTTCACGCTTACTTTCAGGTCTTTGACCCATTTTGAGTTCACTTTTGTGTATGGAGTTAGACAATAATCCAGTTTCGTTCTCTTGCGTGTAGCTGTCCAGTTTTGCCAACAACAGTTCTTGAAGAGGCTGCCCTTTCCCCCATTGTATATCCCTGGCTCCATTATTGTATATTGATTGACCATATATTCTTGGGTTTATATCTGCACTCTCTAGGCTGTTTAATTGGTCTGTGGGTCTGTTCTTGTGCCTGTACCAAATTGTCTTGAATACTGTTGCTTTGTAGTAGAGCTTGAAGTCAAGGAGCACAATACCCCCCTGCATTATTCTTCCTTCTCAGGACTGCTTTGGCTATTCAGGATACTTTGTGGTTCCATATGAATTTTAGAAATATTTGCTCTAGTTTGTTGAAGAACACTGTTGGTATTTTTATAGGGATTGCCTTTAATCTGTAGACTGCTCTAGACAGGGTGGCCATTTTGACCAAATGAATTCTTCCTATCCATGAACAGGGGATGTGTTTCCATTCATTGGTATCTGCTTTAATTTCTCTCATGAGTGTCTGGTACTCTTCAAAGTATAGGACTTTCACATCGCTGATTCGATTTATTCCTAGGTAGTTTATTATTTTTGATGCAACTGTGAAAGAAATGTTTTTCCTGGTTTCTCTTACTGCTGTGTTATCACTTGTGTATAGGAATGCAACAGATTTCTGTGTATTAATTTTGTATTCTGCAACTTTGCTGAATTCAGATATTCTAGTAGTTTTGGAGTGGATTCTTTAGGGGTTTTTTTGGTAGAGTATCATATTATCTACAAACAGGTTCGGTTTAACCTCTTCTTTAACAATCTGGATGCCTTTTATTTCTTTGTGTTGTCTAATTGAGGTGGCTAGGATCTCCAGAACTATGTTGAATTGCAGCGAGGAGAGGAGGCATCCTTGTCTTGTTCCCAGTCTTAAAGGAAAAGCTTTCAGACTCTCACTGTTAGCTATGATGTTGGCTTTGAGATTGTCATATATGGCCTTTATTATATTTATGTGCTTGCCCTCTATACCCATTTTGTTGAGAGCTGTTTTCATGAATGGATGGTAAATCTTGTCAAAGGCTTTTTCAGCATCTATGGGGATGATCATGTTTTTTGTCCTTTTTGTTGAAGTGGTGGATGATGTTGATGGATTTTCGTATGTCGTACCATCCTTGCATCCTTGTAATAAATCCTTCCTGATCATGATGGATGATGTTTTCGATGTATTTTTGAATTCAGTCTGCTAATACTTTGTTCAGTATTTTTGCATCTATGTTCATCGGGAATATTGCCTGTAATTTTCTTTTTTTGTGGTGTCTTTCCCTGGTTTTTGTGTTAGACTGATGCTGGCCTAATAGAATGAGTTTGGGAGTATTCCCTCCTCTTCCACTTTTTGGAAAACTTTAAGGAGGATGGGTGATAAGTCTTCACTAAATGTTTCATAAAATTCAGCAACAAAACCATTTGGTACAGGAGTTTTGTTCTAAGGTAGTTTTCTAGTTAACAAGCCAATTTGCTTGCTGGTAATTGGTCTAGTCTGATTTTCTGTTTCTTCCCACGTGAGCCTTGACAGGTTGTACTTTTCCAGAAAGTTTTCCATTTCTTATAGGTTATCCAGTTTGTTTGCGTTTAATTTTTCAACATTCTTTGTAGTTCTGTGGTGTCTGTAGTGATTGTTCCTTCCACATTTCTGATTCTGTTTATGTGGTAGACTCTCTTTTCTTTTTCTTAATAAGTCCAGCTAGGGATTCATCTATTTTGTTTATTTTCTCAAAGAACCAACACCTGCTTTCATTGACGCTTTCTATTTTTGTAATCTTCTCGATTTTATTTATTTCTACTCCAATCATTATTATGTCCTTCCTACCGACTTTGGACTTCATTTGTTCTTTTCCTGGTTTTGTTATTTGTGAGTTTAGGCTATTCGTATGGGATTGCTCTTCTGTCCTGAGGTGGGCCTGTATTGCAATATACATCCTTCTTATCATGGCCTTTGCTGCATGTCACAGATTTTGCACTGTTGAATTATTGTCATTTGTCTCCATATATTGCTTGATCTCTGTTTTTATTTGGTCACTGATCCATTGATTATTTGGGAGTATTATATTAAGCCTCCATGTGTTTGTGAGCTTTTCCATTTTCTTTGTGTAATTTATATCTGGTTTCATATCTTTGCAGTTGGAAAAGCTGGTTTGTACAATTTCTATCTTTTTGAATTTACTGAGGTTCTTTTTGTGGCCTTCTGTATGACATATTCTTAGAAATGTTCCATGTGCCCTTGTGAAGAATGTGTATCCTGTTTCTTTTGGATGGAGTATTCTGTAGATGTCTGTTAATTCCATCTGTTCTAATACATTGTTCATTGTCTCTGTCTCCTTACTTATTTCTGTGTGGTTGACCTGTCCTTTCAAATGAGTGGTGTGTTCAATTCTCCTAAAATGAGTACGTGGGATTCTATTTCACCCTTTAGTTCAGTTAGTGTTTGTTTCACATATGTAGGGGCTCCTGCGTTGGGTGCATAAATGCTTATAATAGTTACATCCTCTTGGACTGACCCCTTTATCAGTACGTAATGTCCTTCTTTATCTCTTGTTACTTTCTTCGTTTTTAAGTGTATTTTGTTCAATACAAGTACTGCAACTCCTCCTTTTATCTCCCTATAAATTGCATGAAATGACATTTCCTACCCTTTCACTTTCAGTCTGTGTATGTCTTTGTTTTTTAAGTGAGTCTCTTGTAGGCAGCATATAGACAGGTCTTATTTTTTAATCCACTCTGTGACATTATATCTTTTGATTGGTGCATTCATACCATTTACATCCAGGGTGATTATCAATAGGTATGTACTTATTGCCATTTCAGGCTTTACATTCATGGTTTCCAAAGATTCAAGGGTAAATCCTTTACTAACAGTCTAATTGAACAGTGCTATAACAAACAGAATGTAAAGGTTCTTTTCTACCCTCCTTTTTCTGCCTCCTCCATTCTTTATATATTATGTATCATATTCTGTACTCTTTGTTTAATCCCTTGATTTTTTGGGGGGGGTAGTCGAGTTGATTTTGCATCTGCTTAGTAATTAACAGTTCTGCCTTATTGACTGTTGTTTTATTTTACCTGGTGATATCTATTTAGCCTTATCAATACTCCCATCTACAGCAGTTCTTCCAAAATGCAGTGTATAGGTGGTTTGTTGGAGGTTACTTCTCTCATCTTTTTTTTATCTGAAAGTTATTCCCCACTTCAAATTTAAATCTTAATCTTGCTGAGTAGAGTATTCTTGGTTCAAGGCCGTTCTGTTTCATGACATTAAATATATCATGCCCCTCCCTTCAGGTCTCTAAAAGTTCTGTTGAGAAGTGTGATGATAGCCTGATGCATTTTCATTTGTATATGATCTTTATTCTCTCTCGTGCTGCTTTTAAAAGCCTGTCCTTATCCTTGATCTTTGCTATTTTCCTTATGATATGTCTTGGTGTTTTCTTCCTTGAGTCCCCTCTGTTGGAAGATCTCTGCACCTCCATGGCCTGAGAGACAACCTCCTTCCCTAGATTGGGGAAGTTTTCTGCAATTAATTCCTCAAAGTACTTTCTAAACTTTTTTCTCTCTTCTTCTTCTTCTGGTACCCCTGTAATGTGAATATTGTTCCATTTGGATTGGTCACACCGTTCTCTCAATAGACTTTCATTCTTAAATAACCTTTTTATCTCTGTTCCTCAGTTTCTTTGTATTCCTTTCTCTAATTTCCATTTCATTTACCGTCTCTTCTACTACACATAATCTGCTTTTAAATCACTCCAATGTATGTTTCATTTCAGATAGGGAATGTCTCAATGATTGAATCTCTATCCTAAATTCATCCCTGCATTCTTGAATATTTTTCTGTGCCTCCATGAGCATGTTTTGACTTTTATTTTGAGCTGTCAGGAAGATTGATGAGCTCAGTTTCATTTGGCCCTTTTTCTTGGGTTTGTGGGATTTTGGGTTGAACTGGGTTCCTTTGATGTTTCATATTTGTAGGTGTTACCCCCCTAGTTCCCAGAAGCTCTAGTTTCTGGAACTGTTCAGCCCCTGGAGTGATGTTGGGGGTCACAGGTAAGAAGTGCTGGTTCATGAGTGGGAGGAAAGAACTGTTACCTGCTTCCCAGCTACAGTGCTTGTCTCCACTGTCAGAACCAGTGGGCCGAGCACAAACGTGTAATCCTGTGTGAACTGTATCTGTAACTGCCATAGATGGTGCCTTCCCCTTGCTGACATGATCCAAGGACAAGGACTGCCGGTTTGCAAGCTGGTGCCGGCAGGACAGGAGGAAAGCACAGCAAGCTGCGTATCACTGTGCAGGGCCTCAGAGCTGAGTAGCCAGTGAGGTGTATGGAGCACCTGTGGCTCCTGAAAGTTCCCAAACTACTGGGCAGAGTGCATCTAGACAATCATGTCCACCGATCCCTTCTCCCTTGTAGCAAGCTCTGTGGAAAACCCTCCCCTTCTGCAGCCCTCTCACTGCTGGGAAGTCTCTCAGAACACCTGCCTTTCCTTTGTCCAAGAACAGCTGGATATGGATCCCTGTCCTCCACAAATGGTTGGAATCTCAGTCTCTCCCCATATTCTCCCTGTCTTAGCTTTCCAACCCCACTAATTTCCAAAGCACCATGCAGTGTAGGCTCATGCTCCCAAAGCAGGTCTTCAGGACTGGGTGTTCAATAGTCCTATGCTTCCCACACCTCCCCACTCTGTTTCTCTGTCTTCCACTCATGATCTGGGATGGGTGAAGGGCTTGGGTCCCACTGGATCAAGGCTTTGGTGTGTTACCCTGTTTTGTGCATTCTGCCCTGTTCTCCAGGTGTATGTAGTCTGGCACAACCTTCTTTCCTGTTGCTCTTTTAGGATTAGTTGTATTAACTATATTTTCCTATTGTATGTGGTTTTCAGAGGAGTTCTCTGTCCCACCTATCACCACCATCTTGAATCTTTTTTCTCCTTCCTATTACGTTTCTTTATGGGATATTTCTTTTTTATTCTCTCTTCGTTATTAACCTTTTTCAAATAGATGATACGAAGGTTTCACATGAAAAAGCAATGTTGTTACTACATGTACCCATATTATCCAGTCTCCATGCATATCCAATTCTGTTCACTGTCCGTCGGCGTAGTAAGATGCCACAGATCCACTATGTGCCTTCTCTGCATTACACTGTTCTCCCCGTGATCCCCCTCGCCATATGTTCTAAACGTAATGCCCCTCAATCGCCTTCTTCCCTCCCTCCCCACACACCCTCACACATCCCTCCCATTTGGTAACCACTAGTTCATTCTTGGAGTCTCTGAGTCTCCTGCTATTTTGTTCCTTCAGTTTTGCTTCATTGTTTTACTCCACAAATGAGGTAAATCTTTGGCATTTGTCTTTCTCCACCTAGCTTATTTCACTGAGAATATTGTCCTCCAGCTCCAACCATGCTGTTGCAAATGGTAGGGTTTTTTAAATTTCTTTTGTTCAAATAGTATTCCATTGTGAATATGTACCACATCTCTTTTATCCATTCATCTACTGATGGACACTTAGGGTGCTTCCATATATTGGCTATTGTAAAAAGTGCTTTGATAAACATAGGGGTGTATATGTCTTTTTGAATCTGAGAAGTTGTATTTGTTGGGTTAATCCTAGGACTGGGGCTTCTGGGTCAAATGGTATCTCTAATTTGATTTTTTTGAGGTACCTCCGTATTGCTTTCCACAATGGTTGAACTAGCTTACATTCCTACCAGAAGTGTAGGAGGGTCCCTCTTTCTCCACATCTTCACCAGCATTTGTTGTTGTTTTTGTTTTCAATGCTGGCTCTCCTTACTGGTGTGAGGTGTTATCTCATTGTGGTTTTAATTTACATGTCCATGATTAGTGATGTGGAGCATCTTTTCATGTATCTGTTGGTTGTCTGAATTTCTTCTTTGGAGAAGTGTAATCTCATACCCTCTGCCCATTTGTTAGTCAGGTTATTTGCTTTTTGGGTGTTGAGGCATGTAAGTTATTTCCATATTTTGGATGTTAACCCCTTGTCTGATATGTCATTTACAAATTTATTCTCCCATACCGTAGGATGCGTTTTTGTTCTGTTAATGGTGACCTTTGCCACACAGAAGCTTTTTGTTTAATGTAGTGCCATGAGTTCATTTTTGCTTTTGTTTCCCTTGCTCATGGAGATGCGTTCAGGAAGAAGTTGCTCATGTTTATATTCAGGAGATCTTTGCCTATGTTTTCTTTTAAGAGTATTATGGCTTCATAACTTACATTCAAGTCTTTAATCCATTTCGACTTTACTTTTGTGTATGGGTGAAACGACAATCCAGTTTCATTCTCTAGCACGTCGCTGTCCAGTTTTGCCATCACCAGCTGCTGAAGAGGCTGTTATTTCCCCCATTGTATATCCATGGCTCCTTTATTGCATATTAATTGACCATATATGCTTGGGTTTATATCAGGGCACTCTAGTCTGTTCCATTGGTCTATGGGTCTATTCCTGCACCAGTACCCAATTGTCTTGATTACTGTGGCTTTGTAGTAGAGCTTGAAGTTGGGGATGGTAATGTCCCCAGCTTTATTCTTCCTTAGGATTTATTTGGCTATTTGGGGTCTTTTGTGGTTCCACATGAATTTTAGAACTTTTTGTTCCAGTTCAGTGAGGTTGGTAGTTTGGTAGGAATTGCATTGAATCTATAGATTGCTTTAGGTAGAACGGCCATTTTGACAATATTAATTATTCCTATCCATGAGCATGTCATGAATTTCCATTTATTCCTATTAATTTCTAAACAAAGAAGAAGCATGTGTATAGTTGTGTAAATTCCCTCCTTAGTACACACACTGCATGTGCCCTCTGTACCCTGAAGCTTTTACAGACCACAGAAACTTGCCATCCCAGTGCATATACACCGTCCTCACTCTCTCATCTCCCATTGCACTGTGCTCCACTACACGACATCCCAGTGTAACCAGCCCTACTCCCTCAGGTGTGTATGCAGTTGTTTCCCAAATTCTCATATCAAAAAATAACACCACACAAGGGGCTCTCAAGATTGCAGGATGAGTAGGGCAGTGGAAATCTCCTCCCAAAACCCTACTTATTTTTGAAAATACAACAAATACAACTACTCCTAAAAGAGGTACCAGAGGATACAGTACAACAGCCAGGCTACATCTACATTTGCAAGAATTCAGCATCTCATAAAAAAGGTAAGATACACAGCCATGGACTTTGTACAAGATGGCAGTGTGAGTGGGCAGCAGGAAGCTCCTCTCAAAATATTATATATTTTTGAAAATACAATAAATACAAATATTCCTTAAAGAGAGACTAGTGGATACAGTACAATAACCAGGCTACATGTACATCTACAAGAACTCAGAACATCATGAAGGGGGTAAGATAAAAGCCACAGCCTGGTGGGACCCGAGTGCTCACTCCACATGAGCTCCCTGGTGGGAGGAAAGTAGTCGGAGCTGGGAGGGAGTGGCAGTGCAGGACTGCTAAATAACCAGTGCTAGTAATCCTCACCAGGAGCACAGACACACCTTACATGGTGAGCTGGATAATAGAGAAGTGGAAAAATAAAATCTGTAAGTAGATCGCCGCAGCCGGCTCCCCTGGGACAAAGGAAAAGCGAGTGCTTTGTGAAAGTCTTAAAGGGACAGGGGCCTCACAGCTGGATGGAAAATTCACGGCACACACAGCCCAGCATGTTAGAAATTTTGAGGAAATTCGGGCAAACCAGCCCCCTGGCGGAAATGCATCCCTGAAGCCCCTAATGGCGAGAGGTAGCCTGCCAGTTGTTCCCCCAGTGAGCAAGGCTGAGCAGATGGAGGGCCTCTACCAAAGACCGTGGCGGTGGAACACCTGGAGAGTGGCCATGTGCGCCCTTGGTGGGGGAGTACCATACAGCAGCTGCATGTATGCACTGCGGTGGATCATCCTGACAGAGGCCACATGCTCCCATGGCGATGGGGCAGACAGAGAGGGACCAACCCCCCTGCAGTTGCATAGCAGCAGGAGAGTGGCTGTGCCCACAGCACCTGTCCAGAATCTACTCCTGACGTGCAGCTGTCTGGGCCAGACCCAGAAGCCACCAATGGTGTGCTGCTGCCTGGCACAGGCAGAGGAAAGTGGGGCAAGGTGTGAAGGAGCACTGTTATCACAGGAGAGCACACTGGCACACCTGGCACTCCCCACAGGGCTCTGGGCAACCCTGATGGTGACAGGCCCACAGAACAATAGGGGATTAATCCAGAGGCTGCTCCAAGTGTTCAGGTAACCAACACAGGCAGTGGAGATGGGCAAGGTGACTAACAAGCACAAAGGGACTTTGTTCTCCCAGTTGACACACACACTACTTGCCCACAGCTAACTCTATTAGCATGAAAAGGCAGAAGAATTTAGTCCAGTCCAGAATTACTGAGAGAGTGCCTGAGGAAATAGATTTAACCAATCTTCCTGAAAAACAATTTAAAATAAACACCATAACCATGCTGATAGATATGCAGAGCAACATGCAAGAGCTAAAGTAAAAAGTTAGAAAGGGTAATAAGAAAAGAAAACAATTTATGGAAGGACTTTAAACCAGACTAGATGATGTACAAGAGGCCATTAATGGCATAGAAATCAGAGAAAAGGAACGCAGAGAACCCGAAGCACAGAGTGCTAAAAAAATCTCCAGGAATGAAAGAATATTAAGAGAATTGTGTGAACAATCTAAACAGACCAATGTTCACATTGTAAGGGTACCAGAAAGAAGAAGAGAGAGAATGGGAATAGAAAATGTCTTTCAATAAATAATTGCTGAAAATATCCCCAAGCTGAGGGAGGAAATAGTCGCATGGACCATGGAGGACCACAGAACTCCTAACTCAATGGACCCAAGGAGGACAACACCAAGACATATAATAATTAAAATGGCAAAGACCAAAGGGAAGGGCAGAGTATTAAAGGCAGCCAGAGAGAGAAAAGAATGTCACCTACAAAGGAAACCCATCAGGCTAACATCAGACTTCTCAACAGAAACCTTACAGGCCAGAAGAGAAAGGCATGATACATTTACTGCAATGAAACAGAGGAGGCTTGAACCAACAACACTGTATCTAGCACGGTATTCATTCAAATACTAAGGAGGGATTAAGCAATTCCCTGACCATCAAAAGCTGAGGGAATTTGCCTACCAGAAACCACCTCTACAGGATATTTTAAAGGGACTGATATAGATGGAAGCACTTTTAAGGCTAAATAGATATCACCAGAGGAAAAAAATGACAGCAAAGAATGAAGACCAACCAAATACAAACAAAAGGCATAAAATAAAATCTACACACTAAAGCAGTCAAAGGAAACACAAAAGAGTACAGAATAAAACCCCTAATATATACACAAAGCACGAGAAGGAATAAGAAGGGAAAGAAATAAGGAATCATCAGACATCATTTACAGTAGCTTCATAAGAGGGCTAAGTTAGATGTTTACCTAGTAAAGAAGCTATCCTTGATTCTTTGGTAACCATGAATGTAAAGCGTGCAATGGCAATAAGTACATATCTTTCAGTAATGGCCCTAAATGGAAATGGACTGAATGCACCAATCAGAAGACACAGAGTAATAGAATGGATGAAAAAACATGACCCATTTATATGCTGCATACAAGAGACACACCTCGAACCCAAAGACATACACAGACTAAGAATCAAGGGATGGAAAAAGATAATTCATGCAAACAACAGGGAGAGAAAAGCAGGTGTTGCAGTGCTTGTATCATACAAAATTGACTCCAAATCAAAGAAAGTAACAAGAGATAAAGAAGGATATTGCATAATGATAAAGGGGTCAGTCTGACAAGAGGATATAAGCATTACAAACATATGTGCATGCAATACAGGAGCACCAACATATGTGAAACAAATACTAATAGAATTAAAGGAGTAAATAGAAGGCAGTGCATTCATTCTTGGAGACTTCAACACAGCATTCACTCCAAAGGAGAGATCCACCAGACATAAAATAAGTAAGAACACAGAGGCAATGTACAACACACTGGAACCGATGGACTTAACAGACATCTACAGAACTCTACACCCAAAAGCAATAGGATACACATTCTTCTCAAGAGCACATCAAATATTTTCAAGAACACACAATGTATGAGGACACAAAAAGACCCCCTGTAAATTCAAAGATTGAAATTCTACCAACCAACTTCTCAGACTACAAAGGTATAAAATGAGAAATAAATTGTACAAAGAATACAAAAAGTCTCACAAAAAAAGAGGCTTAACAACAGGCTTGTAAATAATCAATGGATCAATGACCAAATTAAAACAGATATCAAGCAATATATGGAGACAAATGACAACAACACAACAAAGCCACAACTTCTTTGTGATGCAGCAAAGGCAGTACAAAGAGGAAAGTATACAGTATTCCAGGCCTATTTAAAGAAGGAACAACAATCACAAATGAATAGTCTAAGGTCACAATTACTGAAAGTGGAAAAAGAAGAATAAATTGGGCCCAAAGTCACAGAAGGAAAAACATAATAAAGATCAGAGAAGAAATAAATTAAATTGAGAAGAATCAAACAATAGAAAAAATAAATGGAACCAAGAGCTGTCTCTTTGAGAAAATAAAGAAAATAGATAAGCCCCAGGCCAGACTTATTACGAGTAAAAGACAATCTGCATACATTAACATAATCAGAATTGAGAAAGGAAAAAGTCACGATGGACCCCACCAAAAACAATGTCATTAGACAATTCTATGAAAAACTATATGCTAACAAGATGAAAAACCTAGAAGAAATGGACAACTTCCTAGAAAAATACAACCTTCCAAGACTGACCAGGAAGAAACAGAAAATCTAAATAGACCAATTACCAGCAAAGAAATTAAACTGGTAATAAAAAAACTACCCAAGAACAAAATCTCTGGGCCAGAGGGATTCACCACTGACGTTTATCAGAGATAGAGAAAAGACATTGTACCCATTATCCTTAAAGTTTTCCAAAATATAGAAGAGGAGAAAATACTTCCAGACTCATTCAATGAAGCCAGCATCACTCTAATACCAAAAACAGGCAAAGACCCCCCCAGAAAAGAAAATTACTGACCAATATTCCTGATGAACATACATGCAAAAATACTCAACAAAATATTACCAAAGCGAATTCAAAAATACATAAAGATGATCAAGTGGGATTCATCTCACAGATGTAAGGATGTTACATTTGAAAATCCATCAACATCATGCACCACATAAACAAAGAAGGACGAAAACCACATGATCATCTCCATAGATGCTGAAAAAGCATTCAACAAAATTCAACATCATTCATGACAAAAACTCTAAACAAAATGAGGATAGAGTGCAATTAAGTCAACATAATAAAGGCCATATATGACAAACCCACAGGCAACATCATAGTTAACAGCAAGAAGCTGAAAACTTTACCTCTAAAATCGGGAACAAGACAGGGATGCACACTTTCCCCACTGTTATTCAGCCTAGTACTGGAGGTCCTGGCCACTGGAATCAGACAAAACAAAGAAATACAATGCATCCAGATTGGTAAAGAAGAAGTCAAACTGTCACTATTTGCAGATGACATGATATTATACATAAAAAAACCCTAAAGACTCCATTAAAAAACTACTAGAACTAATATCTGAATTCACCAAAGTTGTGGGATACAAAATTAATAAACAGAAATGTGTTGCACTCCTTTTCACAAGTGATGAACTAGCAGAAAGAGAAATCATGAAATGAATTCCACTCAGAACTGCATCAAAAATCATAAAATACCTAGGAATAAACCTAACCAAGGAAGTGAAAGACCTATACCCTGAAAACTATGGAACCCTCTTAAGAGAAATTAAAGAGCACAGTAACAAACGGGAACTCATCCCATGTTCTTGGCTAGGAAGAATTAATATTGTCAAAATGGCCATCCAGCCTAAGGAAATCTACAGATTCAATGCAATACCTGTCAGAATACCAACAGCATTCTTCAACGAAGTGGAAAAGCAGTTGTAAAATTCTTATGGAACCACAAAAGGCCCTGAATAACTATAGAGAACTTGAGAATGAAGAATAAAGACAGTGGGAACTTGCTACCCAACTTCAAGCTCTACAAAAAGCCACAGTAAACAAGACGATTGGGCACTGGCACAAGAACAGACCCACACACAAGTGGAACAGTATAGGGAGCCCAGATATTAACCCAAACATTTATAGTCAATTTACATATGATAAAATATCCACGGACGTACAATGGGTAAATGACACCCACTTCAACAGCTGGTGTTGGCAACACTGGACAGTTACATGTAATAGAATGAAATTGGATCGTTGTCTAACCCCATACACAAAAGTACATTCGAAATGGAGTGAAGACCTGAATGTAAACCATAAAAGTATAAAAGTCTTAGAAAGAGACATAGGCAAAAATCTCTTAGACATAAACGTGAGTGAATACTTCATGAACATATATCCCTAGGCAAGGCACACGAAAGCATAATGAACAAGCGGGACAACAGCAAATGGAAAAGCTTCTGTGCAGCAAAGGACACCACCAATAGGACAAAAAGGCATCCTACAGTATGGGAGAATATATTCATAAATGACAGATCCTATACAGGGTTGACATCCAAAATATATAAAGAGCTCTTACACCTTAACAAACAAAAATCAAATAATCCAATGAAAATATGGTCAGAGTAGGTGAACAGACAGTTCTCAAAGAAATTCAGATGGCCAACAGACACATGAAAAGATGCTCCACAAGGGAGGAGCCAAGATGGCAGCATGAGTAGAGCAGCGGAAATCTCCTCCCAAAGCCATGTATATTTTTGAGAATACAACAAATACAACTATCCATGAAAGAGAGACCAGAAGATAGAGGACAACAGCCAGGCTACATCTACACCTGCGAGAACCCAGCATGTCAAGAAGGGGGTAAGATACAAGCCACGGCCTGGCTGGACTCGAGCGCCCCTCACCCCACCTCCTGGAGGGAGGAGAGAAGACAGAGCAAGGAGGGAGAGGGAGCCCAGGACTGTTAAATACCCAGCCCTCGCCATCTGCACTGGGAACACAGACACACAGTGCATGGTGTGCTGGATACTAGGGAAAGGAAACAGAAAAGCCTGCTGGCCTGTCCTCACAGCCAGAGCCTCTGGGACAAAGAAAAGCGAGTGCTCTCTGAAAGTCTTAAATGGACAGAGACCCCACAGCTGGATGGAAGCATCCTGGACGCCCAGCCCAGCCACTGGGAATCCTGGGGAACTCTGGGAACCCTAATCGCCTGGGCAGCAGCACATCTCTGAGGCTCTTTAGGGTGATTAACAGCCTTCCGCCCGTTCCCCCTCTGATGCGGCTGCACCATAGTGGAGCAGCGGCATGAGAGCAGCGACAGCCACAGCAACCGCGGAGTTTACTCCACAGTGCCCAGGCAAGATTCAGTGACCCCGTCTGCATGCAGCTGCCCAGCACAAGCCACTAGTGGTTGCCATTCTCCAAGGAGAGGAAGGCCACAAACTAGCAAGAAGGGATGTTCTCCCAGCTGACACATCTGACACATGCACCAGCTCCCCACAACTACGTCTATCAGCATGATAAGGCAGAAGAATTTGATGCAGACCAAAATCACACAGACAACCCCTGAGAAGGAGCTTGGAGAGATAGACCTAAGCAATCTCCCTGAAAAAGAATTCAAATAAAGGTCATAACCATGCTGATGGAGCTGCAGAGAAAAATGCAAACGCTAACGGACCAAGTAAGGAGGGAGACTACAGAAATGAAACAAGCTCTGGAAGGATTTAAGAGCAGAATGGGCGAGATGCAAGAGGCCATTGTTGGAACAGAAACCAGAGAACAGGAACACACAGTAGCTGATGCAGAGAAAGATAAAAGGATGTTTAAGAATGAAACAATATTATGAGAACTGTGTGACCAATCCAAAAGAAGAATATCTGCATTATACAGGTTCCACAAGAAAAAGACAGAGAAAAAGGGATAGAAAGTGTCTTTGAAGAAGTAATTGCTGAAAACTTCCCAAAACTTGGGGAGGAAATAGTTGCTGTGACCTCAGAAGAATACAGCATTCACAACAGAAGGGACCCAAGGAGGACAACACCAAGACACATAATAATTAAAATGGCAAAGATCAAGGACAAGGACAGAGTTTTAAAGGCAGCTAGAGAGAGAGGAAAAAGGTCACCTACAAAGGAAAACCCATCAGGCTATCATCAGACTTCTCAACAGAAGCCTTACAGGCCAGAGGAGAATGGCATGATATATTAAATGCAATGAAACAGAACGGCCTTGAACCAAGGATACTGTATCCAGCACGACTATCATTTAAGTACAAAGGAGGGATTAAACAATTCCCAGCAAGGACAAGTTGAGGGAATTTGCATTCCACAAAGCGCGTCTGCATGGTATTTTAGAGGGACTGCTCTGGGTGGGAGCACTCCTAAAGCTCAATAGATATCACCAGACAAAATAAAATCACAGCAAAGAAAGAAGACCAACTAAATACTGACTAAAGGCAAAAACTAAAACCAATTACTCACAAAAGCAGTCAAAGGAAACACAAGAGATCACAGAAAAAACACCCACCATATAAAGAATGTAAGAGGAGTAAGAAGCAGGGAGAGAAAGAATCATCAGACAGTGTTTATAATAGCTCAATAAGCGAGATAAGTTAGACAGTAACATAGTAAAGAAGCTAACTTGGAACCTTTGGTAACCATGAATCTAAAGCCTGCAATGGCATAAGGACATATCTTTCAATAAACACCCTAAATGTTAAAGGACTGAATGCCCTAATCAAAAGACACAGAGTAATAGAATGGATAAAAAGGCAAGACTCATTTTTATGCTGCCTAAAAGAGACACAACTCAAACCCAAAGACATGCACACACTAAAAGTCAGGGGATGGAAAAAGAAATTTCATTCAAAAAACACGGAGAAAAAGCAGGTGTAGCAGTACTAGTCTCAGACAAAATAGAATTCAAAACAAAGCAACTAACAAAAGATAAAGAAGGACATTACATAATGATTATGGGGTCAGTCCAACAAGAGGATATAGTCATTATAAATATATATGCATCCAACAGAGCAGGACCAGCATATGTGAAACAAATGCTAACATAACTAAAGGAGGAAATAGAATGCAATGCACTCATTTTAGGAGACTTCAACACACCACTCACTCCAAAGGACAGATCCACCAGACAATAAAATAAGTAAGAACACAGAGGCAATGAACAACACACTAGGACAGATGGACCTAATAGACACCTATAGAAGTCTACATCCAAAGAAACAGGATACCCATTCTGCCCAAGTGCTCATGGAACATTCTCCAGACTAGAACACATACTAGGCCACAAAAAGAGCCTCAGTAAATTCAAAAACACTGAAATCCTACCAACCAACTTCTCAGACCACAAAGGTATAAAATGAGAAATAAATTCTACAAAGAAAGTAAAAAGGATCACACACACATGGAGGTTTAACAACATGCTCCTAAATAATCAATGGATCAATGACCAAATTACAATAAAGAACAAGCAAAATAAGGAAACAAGTGACAACAACAACACAAAGCCCCAACTTCTGTGAGACACAGTGAAAGCAGTCTTAAGAGGAGAGTATATAGTAATCCAGGCATATTTAAAGAAGGAGGAATAATCCCAAATGAATAGTCTAATATCCCAATTATCAAAATTGGTAAAAGAAGAACAAATGAGGCCTAAAGTCAGAAGGATGGACATAATAAAGATCAGAGAAGAAATAAATAATATAGGGGAGAATAAAACAATAGAAAAAAATCAATGAAGCCAAGAGCTGGTTCTTTGAGAAAATAAACAAAATGGATAAGCCTCGAGCCAGACTTAATAAGAGAAAAAGAGAATCAATACACATCAACAGAATCAGATATGAGAAAGGAAATATCACGATAGACCCCACAGAAATACAAAGAATTATTAGGGAATACGATGAAAACCTATGTGCTAACAAGCTTGAAAACCTAGAAGAAATGGACAGCTTCCTAGAAAAATACAACCATCCAAGACTGTCCAACAAAGAACCAGAAAATATAACAAACCAACTACCAGTAAAGACACTGAATCACTAATCAAGTCCACCCAAGAACAAAACCCCAGGACAGATGGATTTACCTCAGAATTTTATCAGACATGAAGAGAGGATATAATACCCATTCTCCTTAAAGTTTTCCAAAAAATAGAAGAGAAGGGTATACTCCCAAACACATTCTATGAAGCCAACATCACTGTAATACCAAAACCAGGAAAAGACCCAAACCAAAAGGAAAATTACAGACCAATATCCCTGATGAACATAGATGCAAAAACACTCAATGAAATACTAGCAAACGGAATTCAAAAATATGTCAAAAGGATCACAAAACACAACCAAGTGGGATTCATCTCAGGGATGCAAGGATGGCACAACATTCGAAAATCCATCAACATCACCCACCACATCAACAAAAAGAAGGACAAAAACCACATGATCATCTCCATAGATGCTGGAAAAGCAGTCAACAAAATTCAACATCCATTCATGATAAAAACGCTCAGCAAAGTGGGTATAGAGGGCAAGTACCTCAACATAATAAAGGCGATATATGGTAAACCCACAGCCAACATCATACTGAACAACGAGAGGCTGAAAGCTTTTCCTCTGAGATCGGGAACAAGACAGGGATGCTCACTCTCCCCACTATTATTCAACACAGCACTGGAGGTCCCAGCCACGGCAATCAGACAAAACAAAGAAATACAAGGAATCCAGATCAGTAAAGAAAAAGTTAAACTGTCACTATTTGCAGATGACATGATATTTTACATGAAAAACCATAAAGACACCACTCCAAAACTACTAGAACTGATACTGGAATATATCAAAGGTGCAGGATACAAAATTAACACACAGAAATCTGAGGCTTTCCTATACATGAACAATGAACCAATAGAGGAGAATCAGGAAAACAACTCCATTCACAATAGCTTCAAAAAGAATAAAATACCAGGAATGAACCTAACCAAGGAAGTGAAAGACCTTTACCCTGAAAACTATAAGTAACTCTTAAGAGAAATTTAAGAGGACACTAACAAATGGACACTCATCCCATGCTCCTGGCTAGGAGGAATGAATATTGTCAAATTGGCCATCCTGCCCAAAGCAATATACAGATTTGATACAAACCTTATTAAATTACCAACATCATTCTTCAACAAACTGGAGCAAATATTTCTAAAGTTCATGTGGAAACACCAAAGACCCTGAAAATCTAAAGCAGTCCTGAGATGGAGGAATAAAGAAGGGGGATCTCGCTCCCCAACTTTAAGCTCTAATATAAAGCCACAGAAATCAAGACAATTAGGTACAGGCAAAGGCCAAAAGCCACGGAACAGTGGAACAGAACAGAAACTCCAGGTATAAACCAAAACATATATGGTCAATTAATATATGATAAAGGAACCATGGATATACAATGGGGAAATGACAGTCTCTTCAACAGCTGGTGTTGGCAAAACTGGACAGCTACATGTAAGAGAATGAAACTGGATCATTGTCTAACCCCATACACACAAGCAACTTCGAAATGGATCAAATACCTGATTGTAAGTCATGAAACCATAAAATTCTTAGAAAAAAAACATAGACAAAAATCTCTTGGACATAAACATGAGCAACTTCTTCATGAACATATCTCCCCAGGAAATGGAAACAAAAGCAAAAATGAACAAATGGGATTAATCAAGCTGAAAGGCCTCTGTTCAGCAAAGGAGACCAACAAGAGGACAAAAAGGTACTCTACAATATGGGAGAATATACTCATAAGTGACAGATCCAGTAAGGAGTTGAAATCCAAAATATAGAAAGAGCTCACGCAACTCAACAAACAAAAAGCAAATAATCCAATTACAAAATGGGCAGAGGAGCTCAACAGACAGTTCACCAAAGAAGAAATTCAGATGGCAAAGAGACACATGAAAAGATGCTCAACATTGCTTGTCATCAGAGAAATACAAATTAGAACCACAATGAGATATCACCTCACATCTGTAAGGATTGTCACCGTTCAAAAGACAAAGAACAACAAATGTCGGTGAGGTTGTGGAGAAAGAGGACCCCTCCTACACTGCTGGTGGGAATGTAAATTAGTTCAGCCATTGTGGAAAGCAGTATGGAGTTTCGTCAAAAAGCTCCAAATAGAAATACCGTTTGACCCCGGAATTCCACATCTAGGAATTTACCCTAAGAATGCAGCAGCCCAGTTTGAAAAAAGACAGATGCACCCCTATGTTTATCGCAGCACCATTTACAATAACCAAGATATGAAGGCAACCTAAGTTTCCATCAGTAGATGAATGTATAAAGAAGATGTGGTACATATACACAGTGGAATATTGTTCAGCCATGAGAAGAAAAGAAATCCTACCATTTGCAACTACATGGATGGAGCTAGAGGGTATTATGCTCAGTGAAATAAGCCAGGATGAGGTTGCTAAGTGCTAATCAAATATAAAGAGTTGAAATGTTTACTTTGGCGTGATTCTGAGAAAAAATGTCAGTAACATGGAGATTTTAATAGCTTACCTAATACAATCTAAATTTATTAGGAAATAGAACATAGGGAATTTAGCTGAAAGTTATATGCCTTCAGAACTCAGTGTTTTAAACTGGTTTAGTAATTAGGAAAATATTTTTAGCTCACTTCTCAACTGGAAAGTTTTATGCTCATCCTAATATATGCCATTTCACTAGAATATTTTCTGATTTAAAAAAAAATTAGTCTTTCCCCTCGTTGCAGTAGAATGTGAAAGCTAGAGCTTCCATTCCATTTTACATTAAGTAAAGGAGTGCTGAAGCCCTGAAAAGTCGTAGGTCCTAATGATTAACCAAGAATGTTCTTCCTCAGCCCCTGTTTAGGGGTAAAGACACCAAGGTGCCCACTCTGAAGGACCCCACAGCCTTGTTTGTGTAAGGACAGCCCTATTCACAAAATTGCAATGCCAGGCTCTGTTGCTGTTTATGGAGCAGAGTGGCCTGTGTGGAAACCCCAGTGTGCCTCACCTTGCAGGGTGGGGACTTTACCAGGCAGCAGAGTCCTGTGAAAGTGTCTGGTGAAGCTAAAGTCTTGGATTAGCATGTGAGGGCAGTAGCCCCTGAGGTTGCTGGTGGGGAGTGGCATGCTGATGAAGAGCCTTGTACAGTGCCAGGAGATGGGACTCCGAAGATTTTTAAGCAGAAGAAGGACCAGAGCTGGCCTCCACTGTTGAAATGGGACAGAGAGCAGGATGGACCGGGGAGAGGTGAACACACGAAGGAGGGGTCCTTCTTTGAAGGACTTTGGGCATCCAGGGGGCTCGGTGAGGCACTGATGTGTGTGAGTGACAGGAGGGTGGGAGTTGAGGCCAGCTCTCACATTCTGCATGGCCTCCTGGCTGGCTGCTGGTGGTGGCAGGAGACGTGTGCACTGGTGGTAAGGTCAGGCGATTTCCAGCTGGAGATGGCCAGTGAGTGGATGAAACGTGAAGCTCAACGGGGGGTTGCCTGAAGACAGGTGGAACGAGTTAAGGGAGGGAGAGACTTGTTTGGGAAGTCGATGTTGGCATAAAATACTCTGAGGCCTTAAGGGGAAGAGGAGACCAGCGCTGTTCATTCCAGCCCCAGCGGGGAAATAGGGCTGAATGGCAGCTTTGGAGTTGGATTTCAGTCGACCTGAGCGCCTCTTGCTAGAGTCAGAACTGGGCGGGAGGGTGGAATGTGCGGGTCCCTGGGAGGGGGAAGTGCGCCCCGGGGGGAGTGGGGTGCCCTCCCTGGTGTCCAGGGAAGGGAGTTCCCTTCCAGGCAAAATGCACTCCACCCATCAAGCTGCCTTCTTTCCTTTCCTGCCCCAAGCCTCCCTTTACCAGAGCCTCCAACTTCGAGGTAGCTGGCTAAGGAACCCATCAAGCTCAGCCTGCTAACTCACAACTGAAACCCTCCCACCAAGAGTCTATGCATCAAAGAGGAGGAATTTTTTTATTCAAACGATGCCTCCTGGGTCAATCCTGCAGAGAAGAAATTTCCACTTTGCTTTGCACCTCACTCCCCACCCCCAGATACGCTATGGCGGGTAATGTGGGAAGGGGTCCTGGCCAGCAAAAGCAGGCAGCTGTCACTGTCCCCCAGCACCCAGGAGGGGAAGTGAGCAGGTTGGCTTCAGCAAAGTACACGTGGATTATGCCAGTTGAGTGGGTGTATGAAAATCCCTCTAGATTTCCACTTCACACTGATCACTCACTCCATTCCACTCCAGTCACAAACTGCTTGCTTCCAGTATTCAGAAGTGAAGTGAACTGGCAAACAGGAAGTGTTAGATCCCAGAAGGAACAGAATAGCAGGAGACTCACAGACTCCAAGTAGGGTCTAGCCACTACCAAAGGGGAGGGAGGGAGGGAGAAGGGGATTGAGGGATATTATGATTAGTACACCTGGTGTGGGGGGATCATGCCAAAGACAGTGTAGCACAGAGAAGACAAGTAGCGACTCTGTGGCATCTTACTACACTGATGGACAGTCACTGCAATGGAGTATGGGGGGACTCGATAATAAGGGGGAATGTAGCAACCACATGGTTTCTGTTGTGAAACCTTCAGAAGAGTGTATTGTATTTTACATCAATGATACCTTAAGGATGAAAAAAAGAAGGAGTGCAGATTCCAGGAGGCAGTGTGACCAGGTGGGTGCCACAGGTAGGTTTGGGGGCGCTTTGTTTCTTTTCTGTGTCACCCTTCCCCATCCCAGCTGCCAGGGCTTCAGGGTCCCTAAGGGCGGCCAGCCCTCCGCTCCCAGGAGGCTTCCAGGGCGCCGCCTCTGTGCCGTCAGGACCAAGAGCCGGTGCAGGGGCCAAACCCCAGCCTCTGCCGCGGACTCCCTCAGGAAGAGGCACCTCCAGTGAGGACACCCTCCCCTAAGGCTGGGCTCGGGGCGGTAGAGACGGGGATGCCCGGACGGCCCCGTGGGGCCGCCGCAGAGGCTGGGCGCCTGGGGGCGAGACGGGGATACCGAGGGCACGCGGGTCAGAGTCCCGGTAAGTCCCAGGTGTGCCGCCTGGGTGGCCGGGGTCCCGCCTGCGGGCGGGAGGCGGCGCGGGAAGGCGGAGGCGCCGCAGGCAGGGCCCCCCATTCCGCCCCAGCCCCGACGGCTGCCGCGCGCAGGTGCGGGCCGCCTGCCCCGGCTCCGCCGCCCGCGCCCCGAGGCCCCCCTCTCCGCGGCCGCCACCTGCGCGCCGGGACTCGGCGGCTGCCGCGCGCTCCGGGGGCGGCTCGGGCCGCTCGTCGTCCAGCCGCACCCGGTCCCCTGGACCCCAGCTTCTGGCCCCCGTGGACTCGGACCCCCGAGGCCCACCACCGCGCCTCGCGGGCCTCCCCCGCCGCAGGGCGGCCGGACTCCGGCGGGCGCGGGGACGGGGAATCACGCCCTGGCGCCGGGTGGGAGTGGCCTGTGGGGGCCCTGGGCCCGGAGTGCGTGGGCCGCGCGGCCGCGGGGCTTGGTCAGCGGGGTGCTGCCCGTCGGGGCAGGACGCCTCCCCGTTGGGCTGCCGTCCGTGCAGGTTAAGGGCAGTTCAGCTTCTTACTGGCGACCGTGGCCTGAGCGCAGCCCACCAGCGTATTCTGCTCACCTGCACCGGAGACCCTTTGCTGGGAATAGGATTAATACCTATCTTACAGCAGGGTGGTTTCAGGGGACAGGTTTGCGAATTAACACAGCTAGGCCCTTGCCAGAAAGAGCAGATGATGAATATGCTGATGCCCTCTCCGTGTGAGAGGAAGTAAAAATCAGGACTGCTAATTACTCTCCTAAAGGATTCTACCGGGGAAAGCTGAGCCCGACCGAGTTTTCTTCTTTGAGCACTCCAGGCCTGGTCAAGTTTCCTTCCTGTTGAAGTTTCCTTCAAGTTGGTTTCCTTCCTGGTCGTGGATGGGGAGTGAGGTGCTCTGTCCTGTGACACAGGTGGGAATGGCTGCAGGGCATCTTCACTGCACAGCGAGGTGACCTGGCTGACGTGGGGCCTCTGCCACTTGCAGCGCTTTGCCTGTGGAACTGATGCCGGGGTTGTTTGCGGAGTCAAAGAATGAATTTAGCAAACGCCCAAGGTAGGAGAGCCAGGGTGGAGGCTTTTGTTGAGAGAGAAAGTGATAGGACAGAGCTCCTGGCTCACACCAGGAGGGGACAAGAGAGCCTGTCGTGGTGCGTTGTCTAGAGGATTTATAGTCAGTTGAGGGTTTTCAGGAACTGATAAAGGACTTGGGGTATGGACTTGTACCACCTGCCCTGACCCCAGAGTGGGCTGGGTTGTTGTCTGTTTGCTTGGGCTGTTTACACTGAGGTCGTGTTATGCTGAGATACCCTTCTTTATTTGTGGAACACTCAGACATTCCAGGCTAAGTTGCTTCTGGCCTTCTGAGCTTTCACTGACCTCACTGAAGATGTCTATATTCCTAGAGAATTGGTGTGACCTTGACTTTGCATGTTGCTTAACACGGAGCTTCGATAGGGACTTCTTTGCACAGTGTTATATTGCTCTGAGTGTAAATATTCCGCCTTGCTTCTTCCGGAAGCCCTCACCCTACTCTGACTACACCCACGGTCCCTGTCTCAGGACCACTTTGGGGAACCACAAAATGTCATTTTATTCCACAAAGCCAAGATGTGTGTTTCCTTAAAAATAATAAATCGATTTCTCACCTTCTCTGGAATCAAGTAGTCCTCCACCTGGGAAATAGAGCCCATGCCTGAAGAGTGCCCATCACCAGCCCACAGCCCCACGGCATTCACCCAGGCCCTGCAGATGATCTGCCCCATCTCACTCCCAGAGAAAACTCATTGAAGAAAGAGGTGAGTGTCCCTGGCAGCAGTGGGGTTTCTTTGGGGGAAATGGGGGTCCCTGATGACTCTGAGGGTCCCCCTTGAAAGTAAAGGAGCGACACACAGCAGCAATTCACCGGAGAATTCCGCTTTATTAGGGAAAGCTGCTGGATTATATAGGAAGGGGCATGATTTGATTGAGGTGTCACTTCTACGGGGCTGGTGGCTATTGGCTAGGTGCTGGGATTTGGAGGGGGCGAGGGGTGACTGGGCTTCAGGTGGTGCTGGCGGGAACCGAGTACCCGTAAGAGAAGCAGGAGGTTAGCCATGCTATGGGTGGGGACCCTTCGTTCCCCCCTTTCTCCTCTATGGGGTTGTGGACGTTGCTTTCTCTCTGACTGCTTCCTGCTGAGCGGGGGCGGAGAAGGGAGTGAGGGCTTGAGGATTGGGGGGAAAGGGTTGATGGGACTCCCCACAGTAAGGACGAGTAGATGTGGACGTCTTCAGGTTGGAAATCAATGAAGGTTCCCTGTAACCATAAGTCGAGGACTTGTTGATTCCAATGGTGCTAAGAGGATACGGGTGCCAGAAGCCAGGCGTCTGTGGCCATTGTTTCCGGGAACAGTTTCTAGCAGAGAGAGGGGTCCGTCTCAGCGTGTGGTGAGGAGGTCACGTGAGGGTGAGGGATCTTCTGTGGCTAAAAGCTGGTAGTTCCTGAGTAAAAGGTGGTTGAAAGTTTGATTGGAGATTTTACCGACTTGGGATTTGATCAACTATATTATGCAAGGCAAGAAGAGACAGGCGAGGAGAATGATTATTTGGAGGCCTGCAATGGGCCACAGACAGGTGAGGAAGTGGTTTGTTAGTATTGAAGAGAATGGGTTGGAATTGGAAGCAGAGTGGAGGCTGGAGGCAAGGTCAGTGAGTTTGGTAATGTCAGTTTCTACAATGCCGGATTCATTGACGTAATAGCAGCACTCTTCCCGAAGGAAGACGCAGGTGCCGCCCTTCTCGGCTGTAAGCAGATCTAAGGCCCGCCGGTTTTGAAGGGTGACCTTAGCTAGCGAAGTGACCTGTCTTTGGAGAGAGGCCAGGGAATCGGCAGTGGATGTCAGGGCTCCCTCAAGTTTGGCGTTGAGATCTTTAATTGCCCATAGAGAGTGACCCAAGGCTCCTCCCAAAAGCCCTGCCCCAATGGCTGAGGTGGTCAAAGAGATACCGACCATGATGGGAAGGAAAGCATCCTTTTTTGTGCACGAGGGCAAGGGAGGTTGGAGCTCAAGAAATTCTGCCATGCTGTAAAGTGTAAGCTGTGGGATTAGGGTGACGAAAAAACAGGGTATACTGGAGTTGGGAGGCAGTGACTTAAAAAGACTGCCATTGCACCAAAAAAAGTGACCTTGCTGCGTAAAAGTCTTAGAGCTGGAGGTAGGGGTGTAGATAGAGAGACAGTGAAGTGCGCTGGAGGGGGAAGGGGTTGGGCCTACACAGTAGTGGATGGTGAGATCATCTGTGTATTCTGGTTCCCATAGGGGTATGTCTGCCAGGGGACGGAAGGGTTGTCCTTCTGCATGGAAGGAGTAGTTGGAAATATTAAGGGGCACGGTGTCCAGCAGTGAGCACTGTAGTGATGCGCACAGGAAACAATTGGCGGTGTTGAGGGTGTGGTTGAGAAAGATGGTGGTGTCTTGGATGTGCTGTAACCAAGAGTAGGAGCGGGGGTAAGAAGATGAAGAGGTGCCGTCAAGAGTTTGGACAATAACTTTTTTGGAATGTCCGATGTCGGATGCAACTTGAGAGATCTGGGAATGAGAGGGAATGTACTCTCGAGAGATATGAAGGATACCATGGGGGATTGAGGACCCCCCATAGTAAACTGAGGCTGTGACTCCAGTGGCCCATCGAGAGTTCCAGGGATCTGGGATTAATAAGTAGAATGAGCTGTTGGGATATTTTATGAAACGGTTGGAGGAGTAAAACTGTGGGTACCAGGAGTAACCCATGTAGTGAATGATGCAAGACATGTAGGGACATCCCCAGTAGGTGTCTGGCCATCGCCTGCAATTGGCTTGTTTTTGGTCATAGAGAAAACAGAGGTAGGGAGAATAAAGGTAGCTGCTAGTGAACACTTTGATGGAGGGAGGAAAGTGGAGGTATAAAGGCTCGGAGCAGCCTTTCAGAGGGCAGGCTGATGTGGCATTGAGGGTAGTAAGTTATGTTTGATGCTGTGTGTAAGGCTGTCTGACTTTGAATCACCATACAAAGGACACTGGGGTGGCAGGGAAGACAATAGGAATGAGGACAAAAAGCGAGAGAGGAGTAAAGGAGGAAAAAGTCATGATTCGGGTATGGATGGCAAAGGGGGTGAACGGGAGATGCGGGGTTTCAAGGGATCAGAGGGATGAGGCATGGTAGAGTAGACAGCATCTTGGGCTGTATCCGAAGGACTCTGGGTTGGGACTGGTGGGTCTTGAGTGTCCAGAGAAGGTGGGTCCTGGGTGTTTGGTTTCAATCTGGAGATATGAATCCAAGGGGTGACAGAGTTATCAGGCAGTAAGAGCATGGCGGCTGAGGGGGTGCAGAGAATAACTGGATGTGGACCTTCCCATTTTGGGGTGAGAGAGGGCCGATCCTCTGGTGGCTTATAAAACACTAGTTGGCCGGGCTGTAAGACAGGAGGGTTTTGGGAGGTGGATAGATCAGGAAGGAGCGAATCTTGAAATTTCCACAATTAGGTGCGGAGGAGAGAGAGAAGCGGAAGGGCCATATTGGGAGGAATTGGTCCTTTGTGGTTAGGGAGTCCTGGGGGTAGAATTGGGCAGCCGTACATGATCTCAAAGGGTGACAAGAAGGAAGGTTTCTTTGGGAGGGCCCAAATGCGGAGTAGAGCTAAGGGAAGTAGGCGAACCCAGTCAAGGTGTAGTTCTAGAGATAGTTTGGTCAGAATGTCTTTTAGAGTCCTATTGACTCTTTCTACTTTTCCCGAAGCCTGTGGTCAATAAGGACAGTGTAGATGTTAGGGGAGTGAGAGTGACTTAGAGAGGTTCTGAATAATTTGGGCAGTGAACTCAGGGCCGTTATCTGATTGGAGGGAAGCTGGCATCCCGAACCTAGGAAATATCTGGGTGAGGAGGATAGAGGCAACTGGGGATGCTCGTTTGTTAGTGGTGGGGAAAGCCTCGACCCATCCTGAAAATGTATCTACTAACAAGAGTAGGTATCTGGAGCGCTGTACAGGGGGCTTATTAGTGAAGTCTATTTGCCAATCTGTGGCGGGGACGTTACCCCGTGCTTGATGAGCCGGGAAGGGTCGGGCCTTGAGGGGCGTATTAGGGTTAGTGCATTGGCAAATGGTGCACCTGCGGGTGATTTGGTCAAGTAGGGTTTTGTCTTCAGGAGAGAGAGAAAAAAAGGATTGTAAAAAATGGATTAAGGATTGGGGGATAGGATGGAACAGATCATGTAAGAGGCGGAAGACAGACTCTCTGTCCTGGGAACAGAGGGTGTCTTGTGATAAGGCTAAAACTGTAGGGGTAGACGGATCGCTGTCTGGTGCTTCTTCTGATAGGGCAATTGACTGGGCTACTCTGTCAGCTTTATTGTTACTTCTTGTAATGGGGGAGTCATCCTTTTGATGTGATTTGCAGTGGACTATGCCCAGTCGATGTGGGAGATGTGAAGCCTCTAGAAGTTTAGTAATCAAGGGTGAATTAGTGATGGAATTCCCTTTTGTGGTGAGGAGGCCTCGTTCTTTCCATACTGCCATGTGAGACAAGAGGATGTGGAGTACGTATTTGGAGTCAGTATACAGTGTGAGAGACGTGTCCCGGGCCAGAGTACAAGCTCTTGTGGCTGCAATGAGTTCAGCCTGTTGATTGGTTGTACCGGGGTGTAGGGCTCGTGCCTCGATGACGTCTTCGTGGGAGACTACTGCGTATCCTGCATAATGGGTGCCCTCATGTTTAAAGTAGGACCCATCAGTAAACCAGATGAGGTCTGAGTGTGAGAGGGCTCTTTCGGAGATCATGGAGTGGCACAGAAGGAAGTTGTGAAGGGCTTCCAGGCAATCATGAGAGGGAGTATGAGGAGAGTAGGGTAGAGGAAGAAGAGTGGCTGGATTCAGGGGTGGGCAGGGGAGGAAAGAAATGTCTGGATTTTGGAGGAAAGAGGACAGTAAGGTCAGGAGTCTGGAGGGAGGGAGAGTCTGTAAACTTTTGTAGGTTAAGAGATCTTTTAGGTGATGTGGGGACAGAATGGTGAGGGGCACCCCGAATGTCAGTTTATGAGCTTCTTTCTGCAAGAGCTGTCCAGCGACTAATGCCCATAGGCAGGGGGCCCATCCCCGAACTGTGGGGTCTAATTGCTTGGAAAGATAAGCTACTGGGGCAAAGGATGGGCCATAATATTGGCCTAGTACTCCTAGAGCTTGACTGGACCTTTCATGAATGTATAATGAGAAGGGCTTTGACAAATCAGGAAGATGGAGAGCTGGGGCTTCCACAAGGGCTCCACGGAGCTTAATGAAGGAGTGTCAGGGTGAGGAGGATAATGGTTCCTCAGGGGAGTCCTTGCTGAGGTCGTATAGGGGTCTTGCCAACAGGGAGAAGTTAGGGATCCACGCTCTAAAATACCCAGCCAGGCCTAGAAAGGAAAGGATTTCTGTCTTGGTTTTGGGAACAGGCAGGTCAGAGAGGAGCCGTTTTCTGTCTAAGGTAATGGACTTTATTTGTTGAGATAGAAGAAATCCGAGGTAAGTGACAGAAGGGGAAGAGATTTGAGCTTTGACAGGGGATTCTCGGTAACCTCTGGAAGCTAGAAGGTTAAGTAGGGAGGCAGTGTCAAGTTGAGACTGTTCCCACGAGGGACTGCAGAGTAGAAGATCTTTCACGTATTGTAATAAGGTGGACTCAGAGTGATCATGATGAAACTGTTTGAGGTCTTGAGCTAGTACCTATCCAAAAATATGGGGACTATCTCGGAAGCCTATTGGCAAAACTGTCCAAGTGAGTTGTTCAGAATGTCTTGTGTTTGGGTCCATCCAGGTAAAGGCGAAAAAATCTTGGAGGAGTGATCCAGGGGGATAGAAAAAAAATGCGTCCTTGAGATCTAGGACTGAGAAGTGGGAGGCCAAGGCAGGGATCTGCGATAAAAGGGTGTATGGATTTAGGACTAAGGGATGGATAGGGACGACGGCCATGTTAATGAGGCGAAGGTCTTGGACAAAGCAGAAAGATCCGTTGGTTTTTTTTAATAGCTAATATGGGGGTATTAAATGGGAAGTGAGTGGGTCTGAGGTACCTTTTGTTTAAAAGATCTTGAATGATGGGTTGGAGGCCTATGAGGGCTGAAGTGGTTAGGGGGTATTGGGCCTGACAGATATACTGAGAGGGGTCACGTAATTTGATAGAGGCAGGAGGACATAGAGCCACGGAGGGGCTTGTAATATCCCAAACTTTGGGATTTACAGGGTGTATGAGGGCAGAACTGGAACTTTCTTTGGGTAGAGGAGGGTTGTCAGCTATGAGGGCCATTAGAAAGGGAGTACTGGGGGCTGTGGGAGTGGATATAGTTATGGAAACATGGAGGAGAGAAAGGATGTCCCGTCCTAGTAAGTGGATGGGACACTGGGGCATAACCAGGAAGGAGTGGGAGAAAGGTATGGGATTGTCTTCGATTGTGCATAAAAGGGGGGGGTGTTTAATGGGAAAATCTGCTTACCTCCTACCCTGACTATAGGAGTAATGGCAGGCGTGATAGGGCCCCAGTATTCCCGCAACACTGAGAAGGTGGCTCCGGTGCCTATGAGGAAGGAGATGGGGCGACTGTCTACTATTAAAGTAACCCTGGGCTCCTATTTGGTGATGGAAATGGTCGGGCGAGAAGCCCCTGGGCCCCATCAATCTTCTTCTGCCAGCCCCACTATGGAGGGCTTAGGATTGGGGTTGTTCGTCCAGCCTCCCCTTTGGGTGGCTGGGCAATCAGACCCCCAGTGGCCCTTTTTGTGGCATTTTGGGCATGGGGTGGTAGGAGTTGTGGGGGAGGGGCATGCCCTTGACCAGTGTCCTTCTTGTCCACACTTGAAACAATCTCCTGGGGGGGCCTTGTTGTGGCTTTATCAGCTGGGCCAACATTTGGAAATTGGCCTGATCAGCCTTTTCGTTTACAGCGTTCTTTCACCTCCTCCCAGTTATGGAAGACTTTAAAGGCCACTGTTAGGATCTCAGTCTCTGGGTTAGTGGGGCCCTGTTCTAACTTTTTGAGTTTAGCTTTAATGTCAGGGTAGCTTTGAGCCAGGAAGTATATCATAAGGACATGTCTCCCGTCAGGCGTTTCTGGGTCCAGGCTTGTATACTGTAAAAGGGCTTGAGTGAGTCTGTCTAAGAACTCGGAGGGTGTCTCCTCCCTATTTTAAATTATGTCTTGGAGCTTTTGAAAATTGACTACTTTATGAGCTGCCTTTTTCAGACCTGCTATTAAGCAGGAGGCAAAAATATCTCAAGAGCGGAGACCCACGGCAGTGTTATAATCCCAGTGTGGGTCTTGTTCGGGGACAGCGGTGGGGCCAGGAGGATAGGTGGGGTCAGCCTTGTGGGTTTCAGTGGCGTGCATTTGGGCGAAGTCCCAAACTCGTCGGCGCTCTTCAGGAAGGAGGGTATTGGTTAGGAGCATGATAATGTCACGATGTGTGAGGCTGTATGACTGGAGGGTCCATTGAAACTCCTTGATATATGTCGTGGGATCAGTGGAAAAGGAACCTAGGCGTTTCTCCAGCTGCGCTAAATCTCCTAAGGAGAAAGGGACATGAACGCGCATGATGCCTTCGGATCCTGCTACTTCTCGGAGGGGGGCAATAATTTTGGGAGGCCCTTGGGACCGAGTCTGAGGAGGACTGAAGGGTTCTGGCTCAGTCTGTGGGGGAGAAATAGGTGATGGGGGCAAAGACAGAGGAGGCTCCTGGAAATTAGTTGGAGGGGGGCTGAAAGGCTCAGGCTTGAACTGCAAGGGGCATGAGGTGAGGGAGGAGATGGTGGTGGAGGAAGGGGGAGGGGTTGTTGTAGGAGAGGAGGGGGAAGGGAGTGAAAGGGAGGCTTCTGCCGGGGTGGAGGCAGTGGCTACAGCGGTGGTGGTGGAGGAAGGGTTAGGGGCTGTTGTGCGAGAGGAGGGGGAGATGGCAGCCGCGGCGTAAGAGGGCGGAGGGGTTGTGGGGGGGGGCTGAAGGGGGAAGCCTGTATGGCGGAGGTTCGTCAGCTGGGTCAAAGGTAATCGAGGAGGGACTGGGAGTGTGTGTAGAGGAGGGAGATGGCCTGCAAGTTAGGAGAACTTGGGGCAGGGAAGTGTTGGTGCAGAGGCTGGGATTTTGAGCTAGGAGGTGAAAAGCTTCGATATAGGAAATCTCCTTCCATTTTTTTCAGGCGCTGGCAGTAGTTAAATAGATTGTGAGTGATGTCAGGATCAAGAGTTCGCCCTGTGGGCCATTGGTTGTGATTGTGGGGTATGTCTGCCAATCTTGGGAGCAATATTTATGGAGTTTTGGTTTTATATCAGGTGTCAGGGAGAGGGTGGCTAGATGCTTGAGCAGGCATTCAAGAGGTGAGCTTTCAGGGAGGGACGAGGAGGCTCCCATGGCTAAAGGACAGAGAAGGAGACAAACAGGGGAAGATGAACGGAGACCCTCGGACTGGGAGCAGACCGCAACGAGACAAAGGGCGTCCCTGATGATCCCTGGGGGTCTGCGGAAACCCGTATACGAGTCAGTTTCTTAGGAAGTGTGGGTCGTCACCCAGAATTCTCTAAGAAGGCAGAGTGCCGGGGTCCGAGGTACCTGGTACTAGGAGTTTTAAGCGGAAGGAATTTTCGGCAGAATGAACGGAAGGAGGACGTGGGCAGAAAGGGAGCATTCTCATCCGCAAAGGAGTCCCCTCATTTATGGCTGTTGGAGGATGGGGCTGAGGGTCTGCTGCAGCCATGAAGGCCTAAGGCAGGGAGAGTTCCCTCCTCATCCCTGAGCGTCTGGGCCTTGCCGGACGATCACAGTCAATGGCACTGCGATAGCTCGGGGAAGAGTGGCCCACTCTGGGTGAAAACTTACCTAAAGGCCAGAGAGGAGTGGTGAGTGTGATGAGCCAGCGCCAGAAAAAGAGGACGACGGTAAGCTGCTGCTGGTGTCGGGGGGTAGGGGGAAGACGGGGCCCAGTTGGGGTGTCCCGTCTCCCGGGTTTTGGCACAAATGAAAGGAAAGGAGCGACACACAGCAGCAATTCACTGGAGAATTCCACTTTATTAGGGAAAGGTGCTGGGTTATATAGGAAGGGGCATGATTTTATTGAGGTGTCACTTCTACGGGGCTGTTGGCTATTGGCTAGGTGCTGGGATTGGGAGGGGTGTGAGGGGTGATTGGGCTTCAGGTGGCACCGGTGGGAACCGATGACCCAGAAGAGAAGCAGGAGGTTCGCCATCTTATGGGTGGGGACCCTTCACCCCTGTCCTGTGATTCCCTTGCATTGCTATGAACAAATGCAACAGCTGTGCCTAAGGAATGTTTCTGATATGTTTGGTTCTGTTAGTAGGTCTTTGTTAATATTCCTCAGTTCTTGTTCCCTCTGCAACAGAGAAGTGAAGAGCAGAAACACAGTAGTGAAGCACAGTAAATTTTTATTTAAAGTTAATTAAAGAGAGAAAAGGTGTGGGTGACAGGGAGGAGAGGTGCCCTAATTGGCTTAACTTTTATTTAAATAGAGAAGGTGCACACTCAGATAAATGGCAGTGTGGGCTACCTCATAGAAGAAGTGCGCTGAAAAGTTGAGAAAAAGTTTAAGGCTATGCAGTTATAAAATATGGGTGACCTCAGAGAGAGGAAAGCCTAAGGATTTAGGGTTTTTGGTTTCATAGGTGGCAGTTAAGGATTTTCAGAAATGTGACAAAGGGATTGGGATATAGACTTGCTAATGGCCCCAAATTGTTCATCTTTGATGAGATATTAAGTGTCTTCTTATCAGTCCTCCTGGTAATTCTGCAAAATTGTCATAACAAGAAATTTACTGCTCCTATTCCTTCCCAGGACAGCAGATTCCTGGTCTGGGAGTATCAATCAAGACCGCCTGCTCTGCCCCCAGGGTGGACTGAGGTTTTGTCTGTTTGCTAAAGAGTATGTTAAGAATCCTACTTCTTGAAAGGAGGTGCGGAAGATGGCGGCGTGAGTAGAGCAGCGGAAATCTCCTCCCAAAACAACATATATCTATGAAAATATAACAAAGACGACCATTCCTAGAATAAAGACCAGAGGACACAGGACAATATCCAGACCACATCCGCACCTGAGAGAACCTAGCGCCTCGCGAAGGGGGTAAGATACAAGCCCGGCCCGGCGGGAGCCGACCGCACCTCCCCCGAGCTCCCGGCCGGAGAAGAGTAGGCAGAGCGGGAGGGAGACAGAGCCCAGGACTGCCGAACACCCAGACCAAGCCATCCGGGCCAGAGTGCAGACACAGTATGTGCCAAGGGGGCACTGGATACTAGGGAAACAGGGCAGCAAGAACAGTGAGTTGGCACTGGAGGCCGGGTGCTGGAGGACATTAGAAAAGCATGCGATCATTTTTTTTTTTTGCTTTTTTGCTATTTTGTTTTGGCGAGTGCTTTATGGAAATCTTAAAGGGATAGGGACCCCAATAACAGGGAAACAGGGCAGCAAGACCGGTGAGCAGAGGCCTGAGGCTGGAACCGGAGAATAAAGAAAAACCAGCGAACACCTTTTTATTTTATTAATTAAAATTTTTTTTTTTTTTTTTTTTTTTTTTTAGTGGTCGTTGTTTTGTTTTGACGGGTGCTTTTTGGAAGTCTTAAAGGGGCAGGGCGGGTCACTTAATCCAGAGGTAGGGAATCCGGGGATCTCTGGGCACCCTAACCCCTGGGCTGCAGGGAGCAGGGAGGCCCCTCACGGAGATAAATAGCCTCCCAGCAGCTCCTGCTCCAACGCGACTCCACCATTTTGGAGTAGCTGCCAGAGCCAGGCCACGCCCACAGCAACAGCTTAGATTAACTCCATAGCAGCCGGGCAGGAAGCAGTAACCCTATCTGTGCGCAGCTGCCCAGCACAAGCCACTAGAGGTCGCTGTTCTCCCAGGAGAGGAGGGCCACAAACCAACAAGAAAGGAAGTCCTTCCAGCCGTCACTCGTCCCAGCTCTGCAAACTATAACTATCAACATCAAAAGGCAAAGCAACAGGCAGACAAAGATCACAGAGACAACACCAGAGAAGGAGACAGACCTAACCAGTCTTCCTGAAAAAGAATTCAAAATAAGAATCATAAACATGCTGATAGAGCTGCAGAGAAATACGCAAGAGAAATGGGATGAAGTCCGGAGGGAGATCACATATACCAGAAAGGAGATCGCAGAAATGAAACAAACTCTGGAAGGGTTTATAAGCAGAATGGATAGAATGCAAGAGGCAATTGATGTAATTGAAATCAGAGAACAGGGACGCATAGAAGCTGACATAGAGAGAGACAAAAGGATCTCCAGGAATGAAACAATATTAAGAGAACTGTGTGACCAATCCAAAAGGAACAATATCCATATTATAGGGGTACCAGTAGACAAAGAGAGAGAAAAAGAGATGGACAGTATCTTAGAAGAAATAATTCCTGAAAACTTCCCCGAACTGGGGGAGGAAATAATCGAACAGACCACGGAAATACACAGAAACCCCAACAGAAAGGATCCAAGGAGGAAAACACCAAGACACATAATAATTAAAATGGCAAAGATCAAGGACAAGGAAAGAGTGTTAAAGGCAGCTAGAGAGGAAAAGGTCAGCTATAAAGGAAAACCCATCAGGCTAACAACAGATTTCTCAACAGAAAAGCTACAGGCCAGAAGAGAATGGCATGATATATTTAATACAATGAAACAGAAGGGCCTTGAACCAAGGATACTGTATCCAGCACGACTATCATTCAAATATGATGGTGGGATTAAACAATTCCCAGACAAACAAAAGCTGAGGGAATTTGCTTTCCACAAACCACCTCCACAAAACATCTTACAGGGACTGCTCTAGATGGGAGCACTCCTTGAAAGAGCACAGCACAAAACACACAACGTATGGAGAATCGAGGAGGAGGAACAAGAAGGGAGAGAAGAAAAGAATCTCAAGACAGTGTATATAACAGCTCAATAAGCGAGCTAAGTTAGGCAGTAAGATACTAAATAGGCTAAAAGTGAACCTTTGGTAACCACGAATTTACACCCTGCAATGGCAATCAGTACATATCTTTCAATAGTCACCCTAAATGTTAATGGGTTGAATGCGCCAATCAAAAGACACAGAGTAACAGAATGGATAAAAAAGCAAGACCCATCTATACGCTGCTTACAAGAAACTCACCTCAAACCCAAAGACATGTACAGACTAAAAGTCAAGGGATGGAAAAACGTTATTTCAAGCAAACAACAGTGAAAAAAAGCAGGGGTTGCAGTACTAATATCAGACAAAATAGACTTCAAAACAAAGAAAGTAGCAAGAGATAAAGGACACTACAAGATGATAAAGGGCTCAGTCAAACAAGAGGATATAACCATTCTAATTGTATATGCACCCAACACAGGAACACCAGCATATGTGAAACAAATACTAACAGAACTAAAGGGGGAAATAGACTGCAATGCATTCATTCTAGGAGACTTCAACACACCACTCATCCCAAAGGATAGATCCAACAGGCAGAAATTAAGTAAGGACATGGAAGCACTGAACACAGTAGAGCAGATGGACCTAATAGACATCTACAGAACTCTACATCCAAAAGCAAAAGGATATACATTCTTCTCAAGTGCACATGGAACATTCTCCAGAATAGACCACATACTAGGCCACAAAAAGAGCCTCAGAACATTCCAAATATTGAAATCCTACCAACCAACTACTCAGACCACAAAGGCATAAAACTAGAAATAAACTGTACAAAGGAAGCAAAGAGGCTCACAAACACATGGAGGCTTAACAACACGCTTCTAAATAATCAATGGATCAATGACCAAATCAAAATGGAGATCCAGCAATATATGGAAACAAATGACAACAACAACACTAAGCCCCAACTTCTGTGGGACACAGCAAAAGCAGTCTTAAGAGGAAAGTATATAGCAATCCAAGCATATTTAAAAAAGGAAGAGCAATCCCGAATGAATGGTCTAATGTCACAATTATCGAAATTAGAAAAAGAAGAACAGATGAGGCCTAAGGTCAGCAGAAGGAGGGACATAATAAAGATCAGAGAAGAAATAAATAAAATTGAGAAGAATAAAACTATAGCAAAAATTAATGAAACCAAGAGCTGGTTCATTGAGAAAATAAACAAAATAGATAAGCCTCTAGCCAGACTTATTAAGAGGAAAAGAGAGTCAACACAAATCAACAGTATCAGAAATGAGAAAGGAAAAATCACGACAGACCCCACAGAAATACAAAGAATTATTAGAGAATACTATGAAAACCTATATACTAACAAGCTGGGAAACCTAGGAGAAATGGACAACTTCCTAGAAAAATACAACCTTCCAAGATTGACCCAGAAATAAACAGAAAATCTAAACAGACCAATTACCAGCAACGAAATTGAAGCGGTAATCAAAAAACTACCAACTAACAAAACCACAGGGCCAGATGGATTTACATCAGAATTTTATCAGACAAACAGGGAAGACATAATACCCATTCTCCTTAAAGTTTTCCAAAAAATAGAGGAGAACGGGATACTCCCAAACTCATTCTATGAAGCTAACATCACCCTAATACCAAAACCAGGCAAAGACACCACCAAAAAGGAAAACTACAGACCAATATCCCTGCTGAACTTAGATGCAAAAATACTCAACAAATATTAGCAAACAGAATTCAAAACTACATCAAAAGGATCATACACCATGACCAAGTGGGATTCATCCCAGGGATGCAAGGATGGTACAGCATTCGAAAGTCCATCAACATCATCCACCACATCAACAAAAAGAAAGACAAATACCACATGATCATCTCCATAGATGCTGAGAAAGCATTTGACAAAGTTCAACATCTATTCATGATAAAAACTCTCAGCAAAATGGGAATAGAGGGCAAGTACCTCAACATAATAAAGGCCATCTATGATAAACCCACAGCCAACATTATATTGAACAGCGAGAAGCTGAAAGCATTTCCTCTGAGATCGGGATCTAGACAGGGATGCCCACTCTCTCCACTGTTATTTAACATAGTACTGGAAGTCCTAGCCACGGCAAATCAGACAAAACAAAGAAATACAAGGAATCTAGATTGGTAAAGAAGAAGTTAAACTGTCACTATTTGCAGATAACATGATACTGTACATAAAAAACACTAAAGACTCCACCCCAAAACTACTAGAACTGATATCAGAATACAGCAAAGTTGCAGGATACAAAATCAGCACACAGAAATCTTTTGGCTTTCCTATATACTAACAATGAACCAACAGAAAGAGAAATCAGGAAAACAACTCCATTCACAATTGCATCAAAAAAAATAAAATACCTAGGAATAAACCTAACCAAAGAAGTGAAAGATTATACTCTGAAAACTACAAGTCACTCTTAAGAGAAATTAAAGGGGACACTAACAGATGGAAACTCATCCCGTGCTCGTGGTTAGGAAGAATTAATATCGTCAAAATGGCCATCCTGCCCAAAGCAATATACAGATTTGATGCAATCCCTATGAAACTACCAGCAACATTCTTCAATGAACTGGAACAAATAATTCAAAAATTCATATGGAAACACCAAAGACCCCGAATAGCCAAAGCAATCCTGAGAAAGAAGAATAAAGTAGGGGGGATCTCACTCCCCAACTTCAAGCTCTACTATAAAGCCATATTAATCAAGACAATTTGGTACTGGTACAAGAACAGAGCCACAGACCAATGGAACAGACTAGACAATCCAGACATTAACTCAGACATATATGGTCAATTAATATTTGATAAAGGAGCCATGGACATACAATGGCGAAATGACAGTCTCTTCAACAGATGGTGCTTGCAAAACTGGACAGCTACATGTAGGAGAATGAAACTGGACCATTGTCTAACCCCATATACAAAAGTAAACTCCAAATAGATCAAAGACCTGAATGTAAGTCATGAAACCATTAAACTCTTGGAAGAAAACATAGGCAAAAACCTCTTAGACATAAACATGAGTGACCTTTCTTGATCATATCTCCCCGGGCAAGGAAAACAACAGCAAATATGAGTAAGTGGGACTATATTAAGCTGAAAAGCTTCTGTACAGCAAAAGACACCATCAATAGAAAAAAAAGAATCCCTACAGTATGGGAGAATATATTTGAAAATGACACATCTGATAAAGGCTTGACGTCCAGAATATATAAAGAGCTCACACGCCTCAACAAACAAAAAACAAATAACCCAATTAAAAAATGGGCAGAGGAACTGAACAGACAGTTCTCCAAAAAAGAAAAAAACAGATGGCCAACAGACACATGAAAAGATGCTCCACATCGCCAATTATTAGAGAAATGCAAATTAAAACTACAATGAGGTATCACCTCACACCAGTAAGGATAGCTGCCATCCAAAAGACAAACAACAACAAATGGCAAAGCTGTGGAGAAAGGGGAACCCTTCTACACTCCTGGTGGGAATGTAAGTTAGTTCAAACATTGTGGAAAGCAGTATGGAGGTACATCAAAATGCTCAAAACTGACTTACCATTTGACCCAGGAATTGCACTCCTAGGAATTTACCCTAAGAATGCAGCAATCAAGTATGAGAAAGATCAGTGCACCCGTATGTTTATCGCAGCACTATTTACAATAGCCAAGAATTGGAAGCAACCTAAATGTCCATCGATAGATGAATGGATAAAGAAGATGTGGTATGTATACACAATGGAATACTACTCAGCCATAAGAAAAGGGCAAATCCAACCATTTGCAGCAACATGAATGGAGGTGGAGGGTATTATGCTCAGTGAACAAGCCGAGCGGAGAAAGAGAAATACCAAATGATTTCACTTATCTCTGGAATATAAGAACAAAGGAAAAACTGAAGGAACAAAACAGCAGAATCACAGAACTCAAGAATGGACTAACAGGTACCAAAGGGAAAGGGACTGGGGAGGATGGGTGGGTTGGGAGGGATAAGGAGGGGAGAAGTAGGGGGGTATTAAGATTAACATGCATGGGGGGCTAGGAGAAAAGGGAGGGATATACAACACAGAGAAGGCAAGTAGTGATTCTACAACATATTGCTCTGCTGATGGACAGTGACTGTAAAGAGGTTTATAGGGGAGACATGGTATAGGGAAGAGCCTAGTAAACATAATATTCGTCATGTTAGTGTAGATTAGTGATACCAAAAACAAAGCAAAAAAAAAAAAAGGGCAGTTCCTGTGTGGTAACCTCCAACGAGTTCTACACAAGGGTATAAAGGGCATATAAAAGTGTAGGCAAAGGGTCTGTTTGTGTTTATACAGAGGATCAAAGCCAAATTGGGCTACCCCGAAAATGAACTAAGATACGATATGAAAAACAACTTCCAACATCTGCACTCTCTGGAAGACTCATGCCAGAAGATGATCATCAAAAAACCCCAACAAATATCCACACACTGCTACAGCTGTAGATGCACTCATCCCACCATTTCCTGGACTTGCCATGGGAATGAGGAAGGAGATATCTAAGCTGACCTGTGCATACAGTAAAACCACAAAGTTGACTTGATCTATACTGTTGGAACTCAACCAAGAATTTGGAGAAGTGCAAATTGTAGCACTCCAACGTCTTACAACTACAGACTATTTACTATTAAAGAACATATTGAATGTGAACAGTCCCAAGGAATGGGTTGTTTTAATTTGTCTAATATCTCTCAGACTGTTCAAGTTCAGTTGGACAATATCCACCATATCATAGATAAGTTTTCACAAATGCCTAAGGTGCCTAACTGGTTTTCTTGGTTTCACTGGAGATCGCTGGTAATTACAGATATGCTTTGGTTATGTAACTATACTCCTATTATGTTAATGTGTGTGCGCAATTTAAGTAGTAGCTTAAAACCTATACATGCTAAAGTTACTCTACAAGAAGATATGTCAAAGAAATAATCAATCTTCCCATGTTTTCTTCCACCTGCTACTTCTATAGCTTTTCTTCTTCCTTCCTAATTACAACCCTTAAATAGAATTCGTGCCTCATATCAAATTTACCGAGTATCATAATTCTTCCAAGTGGTAAAGATACCTCAAGACAAATGCTGGGTATAGAAGCCACAGGGCATAAATCTGCAAAGAAGTAAAAAGCTAACCTTTTCAAACAATAAGGCTTCTCTCTCTCTTACCAACTTCACATTTCCCTGTATGGCCCCGGAAGATGACTGGTTAGCCAGAGACGGGTAAGATTCCTCAAGGGAGGAACAACCTAAGACAGGCACAGTCGCAGGGGGGCCATCAGGTGAGAAATTGGGGATCAACAGAGGTGAGGCTTAAAACCTCACCCCCCCTGTTCTGAGAGAAATCTTCTGCATACGTGGATGTTTTATTGCCCTGGTCTAGCTTGGATTAACACATAGTCTACAGGCACACACCTGATCATCTACATTTGCTCTCTTACAACACTAAACTATGTTTTCTACCTTTATCTTGTATCTACCTACCACTTCAGCATTTTATTAAAAATAATAATAGTAAAGAGAGAAATGTGGTATCCACATATAAATCAAGTATAAAAACCATATGAGTATTCATATTTGAACTGACTGTTTATAGTTCATAATGCATGAGCAAAACCGAAAGTTTCTGTGATGACTGACCTTGTACTGTTCACTATATAACTTATTCATTATGTAAGAATTTGTTCTCCATGAAAGAACTTGTTTGTTATGCCTCAGAAGATTGGAGACTGACGAAAATTAGGCTTGGGGTGGATTAATGATTGTGCATTGATCATTGACTCCCCTATAGAGAATTTTATTGTCGTTAACAACCATTTGATCAATAAATATGAGAGATGCCCTCACAAAAAAAAATAATAAAAAAAATGGACAGACTTCCAATGGTAAAATAAATAAGTAACCGGGATGTAATGTATAGCATAAGGAATATAGTCAAGATATTGTATCAGCTTTGTAGGGTGATAGCTGGAACCTAGAATTATGTATATAAATGTTTTACTACTGTGTTGTACACTTGAAACTAATGTAATGTAATACTGTGCATAAACTACACTTCAATAAAAAATAATTATTTAAAAATATATATAAATAAATAAAATAAAGTCAATCTTAGTCTCTTAAAGTTGTCTGTTCATATCTGCTTTTACACACGTGTCTCTCAGGTACGACATTCCAGTCAAAGCCTTGGTAATATAATCAGTGCTTTTAATCGGTCCTCTTACAAGGAAAGCAGATTCTTATTGAACTTGTGCAAATAAACATACTGCCATGAAATATAAATATAGTCACTGAGAGTATATAATTTGGCGGGATCAGGTAGAGAGAAAGAAAAAGTTTCAATTCTGCTTATAAAGACATTTACTAAACTGTAGTCAACTTAAGAGAGAAAGCTTTAAACATTTTATCAACAACATTTAAAACAAAAAGCCACAAAGTCGTTTTCTTTAGTTTACTTAATCTCATGTAATCCGTACCTGTTTTGTTGAAATACAGTTTTCAATAGTTTAGGATATTTGTTCTGCTGGAATTTAGTTTTTTACTAGTTGAAGAGTAATAAAACAGTGAGTGTAAGTGACAAAAGACTTAGAAATGACAATGGTTAAAGATCTGATGAGACCTTACTGTCAGAGAGACGCCATAAGAAGATTTGGATATTTCTGTAACAAAACATTCAATAACAAAATTTAGCATCATTCCCTTTGACAGTGTCTTCCAGGTAATTATAAATCAGATAAATAAGCCAAATTATCCAAATATTTTCCTCAATGAGGAGAAAAAATTCCTCTGACATGTTACAAGGGCCCTCTGGAAAATATCAGAGTGAACTAGAGGTAAAAGTATTGTTTTAAATTTGATCTTGGGAAGTTGTTGAAGTTTGAGGCCCTTGCCTAAATAGCCTAAATAGAATCATAAGTCACCAGGAAGCAATATTTATCTATTTAACCAGAAGGACAATAAAAGCTTTTAAATGCAAATACAGAAGGTTACCATTTTAGCAGAACTTAGGTTTTTGTCCTTTTAATATTAAGATCTCATTTTCTGAAATACTCAGACAACTCACTGAGACGTTAAGCATGATAAACTGTTTTAATAAAACAATTAGAAAACCTTTGTAATCTTTCAACATTAACGTTTGACTAATAAATCTTTGTTCTTTTAACAAAGAATTGTACTTTTGCTGTGTATTTGATATTAAGACTTATTTGCTTTAATTTTACACTTGACTATATCCGTTTTCCACAAACGTTCTACAACTTTCTTTTTACATTCAGTGTTCTCCTTCTAAATAAACAGCTCTACATTAGAAAAAAGTTACCTTCTTTTATCAAAAAACATATTCTTTAGCATACAGAAATGTTTACCTTATTACTTTAAGTATTTTTAATTAGAACTTAAAACCATTAGGTACCTTAATTTTCAGTGAACACTGAGCGGTAGGCTATTATAAACTGTTATGCATGCATTCTCAGATTGACAAATTTATGAACACATTTTATAATTTCTGGAACTATGTGCATTACAACACAATCTCAAAGCACAAAATATGTCTACTTAGCAAAACTTTAAGATTTTAGGTGACTACAAAAATTCTCAGGCTGTTTGTAGTTATGCACACTGTAACACACATTTATTATTAAGATGTTCACTTGCTACACTTAGTTTATTCATTCCCAAAAACTATGATATTTTACTCACATTAGACAAAGCTATACTTCAGTTTAAGAATCTTTCTTTGAAATATTTAACAGATAACCTTAACTAAAATGACTTTAGGTAAACAGATAGCTGACAACCATGAGGATATGTCTATTTCAGTTCAACTTAAATTAGCATTAATGCTTAATATATTTCTATAAGGATTTTCTGGAAGTTTTAGAATGCCCAATTTTCACAAGTGCTTGTCTTTAAATCAATTGTATTTAATACCGTCTGGAGGTAGAAAATATTTTTCATTTACACACCTAGATGCAAACATACAGTTTGAGATATAATGATACAGTGAGAGGACAGACAGAGCTCCTGGCATGAGCCAGGAGGGGGCAAGAGATCCCATTGTGGTGCATTGTCTAGGAGTTTGATAGGCAGTTGAAGATATTTGGGAACGTGAAAAAAGCTTAGGGTTGTGGAATTTAAGGCAAGTAGTAGGTGTTTCAGATTGCAGTCAGACAGAGAGAGAGAGAGAGAAAACTTGGTTTGGAGGTAGGAGAAACCCTGGATATATAGGATCTCTTCCCACTTGCCATGCGCCCACAGAAGTTGTATAAGTCACGGAGAATTTTTGGTTCTAAAGAGCCATTGGGGGCCATTTAGACTAACTGTCGAAGGCATATTGTGGCCACATCTCATTACAGCAGCAAAAAGGTTTGAGGTCTGGAGTGAGGGGTAGGAGCTTTAGATTATTGAGTAAGCGCCCTAGTGGTGAATCTGTGTGAATGGAGGGGCCAGATCCCATGGTGAGAATGAGACCATTCAGAAGTCGCTGAGGCGTCCCTGAGTGATTGAGAAGTTCACGGAGAAGACCAGGCTCAGTTAGGAGGTCATCACCACCTCTAACTGAGTGGTCGAGGTGAAAATGCTGCGGAGCCTCGGTACCTGGTACCAGAGTTTATAAGTAGAGTAGATACATAGATAAAGGGAGACGAAGCCTCAGTGGATGAATATTCTCACCATGGGGAGGCAGAGAAGGGTCGACTATGGGGATCACCCGTGACTCTGAAAGTCAGGGTTGGGGGTGCCCCTGTCCCAGAGGAGCCCTTTGGTGTGCCAAACACTCAACGGTCACTTCCCAGATTCCAAAGGGACATTTAAGTCCACCGTGAAGGTGGGACTTGCCAAATCGAAGGCTGGTGTTGGCTGAGAAGATGAGCGATCGGGGAAGTGGATGGTGAGCCTGTGGAGGAAGATCAGGCAGTGAGGGTTCCCAGAGCAGCTCAGGTTCCCAAAGGAGGCGCAAAGTCAGTGGGAGAGCTTCATCCAAAGTCAAGACACCAATGAAAGGGTATCTCACCATGACCCACCTTACCCAGAATGACTCAGGAGATGGGCCCATGCAATAGATTTTGAGTTGTGCCTTTTATTGTGGTGGATCCCTTTGGCCTATTGCCTTGGGGGAGGGTTGGGATGTTTAGAGTTAAGATGTGGCAAGCCCCAGGCAAGTCCAGGCATAATTCTCACCAGCTTATGTGCTTGGGACCACGGGGTAAATGGAGGATAAATTACTATATTCTTATAACGTATTGAGAGTTTTGTCTGAACATAACAGAATATGCAGCAGAAATAGCTGTACTGGATGGACGTATTCAATCTCAGTTCATAAGTCCAGGAGAAGGAAACTGTGGAGCTGTTTCCGCAAGCAGTCAGCCAGCTCCTTTCACTCAACCTATCCCAGCCTTTGGACTTGATATCACAGAATGGCTGTGACAACTCCAGGCATCACATCATTAAGCAGCCATATGTAAAAGCAGAAAAGGTCAGTTTGCATTAAAGCTCTACTGGGGAGAGACACCTGATGTCCTCTTCCTCACTGTGGCCATGTCATGTCACATACCCTCCTCCTGTGTTCATTCTTGAATGGGATCCCCAGGCCTGCTGTCAAGCTGGTGACAGGATGGCATTCGTGACCAGCACCAAGCAGTCCCCAGGCTCCCTTTCCTACCTCATTACTGTCCCCGGAGTCTGACACAGGGCTCCTGCATCCCTCCACCATGGCTGCAGCTGAGCCTTTACCACAGCTCTCCCAGAGAACTGTCACAGCGTCGTTCTTCCCATCCACACTTCTAAAGTGAAGACCAGAGCTGCCTGCCTGAGGCAACTTAGAGCCTCTCTCTTGCCCACAGGATAGACTGCCCCCTCCATGGCATGCCTGCCAAACCCTTGGGATCTGGACTCCTCCACTCACAGCCTCCCTGCCAGCAGGATTTTCCCTCCACAGCCAGCCCTAATTCCCCTCTCCCTGGGCCAGGATGCTCCTTGTCACCTCAAGTTTTCTCCTGCTCCTGTGTGAAAAGACAGTCCCCCTACTGCAGAGCCAAAATGTCTGAAATGTGGTTTTCCCAGTAGAGGTGCACTTTATATGTAACCCCAAGTCTCCTTGGAGAAACAATGCATTTGTTTTAAGTATAGTTGATCAGGGAAGTAAGTCTGAGACTGATGGTGAGAAAGGAAGGCTTCTCATTTCAGTCATGAACTTGATCAAATACTGTTTTTTCCTTCATGAGAATTTACAATGATCACATTTCACAAATAAATATACTTGAGTTTTAATACTGAAGTCTTTAAGGTTACAGAAAGCATCCTGTTGGGAGAGTGAAACAAAACTGGGACATTTCCATCTTTGCATACTGGTTATTAACACACCAAGTTCTGGATGCTTATTTGCTCACTGGGTATGGGGGAGCACATATTTATATGATGAATTTTGAATCAGTTCAGGGATTTCTTTATACTCTGCTGGAAAAACCAGGTCGTGCTGATCCTTCCCAAGAAATGAAGGCAGTGGTAGATCACTCAGCAGTGAGGAGCCCTGTGCTGGGAAGGCACTGGCATGTCTGGCTCCCTGTGTGGATTCACAGGAGCCTTTGCCCTTGACAGGAGGACAAGGCCGCAACTGAGTGACTCAGAAACACATTCCTCTGAAGCTTTTTCTTTTATTCATTACAATTCTGTTTGACTTCAGGGCTCCACTCAGAAATACTGAGCTAAGTGAACTCCCCAGGAAACTGAAACCAGGAGCCACAGGAGGCAGTAGCACAAGTCTCCCTGCCGGCAAGGGGATCCCCATGAGGAGGAGGAGGAGATGGCAAGACCCTGAGAGGAAGGCCCCACCCAGACCTGCCTGCTGTCACCCCACTCTGCCTCGTGTGGACTTGGGCACCACGCGAGCAGTGCCTCCAGCCTGAGGAGAGCAGACTGCAGGAGGTAAAGGTCTTGCTGGGCGGGAGTCTCTGAGGGGAATGCACAGGTGCTTGTACCGGCGTTGGCGAGGCTTCCTGTGTGAGGCGAGGTGCCCTAGGTAACTCACAGACTGACTGGCAGAGTTTATCATGCCAGAACACGCAGTAAGAATCCCATTATTTCACAGGCAATGAAACACACCTCGTCACATCCTAGGATGGTTCAGCCTGCCTTCAGTGTGCTCAGCATAGCTGTCCCGTTAGACAGCAAGACTGTGTTCCTTATCCCCCACTTGGTTACTGTGGGGTGTTTAAGCAGCACACATGAGTGCTGAGGCTCTGTGAGAAGCCGCTCTCTCTGTGACTGTGCAGTCATCCCTCAGGGCTTCTTTTCAAGTAAGGCTTCCTCCTGGAGTCTCTTGAGCCTTGGAAGATGGGAGTTCTGCGAGACCACCCTGGGCTTGCCCCCTCCCTGACATAGTGCTGACATTTGGGACTTGGGCTTCCTCTTCATCCCCAGCTCTGGGCAGACCCAACCCTCAGTTAGGCTGAGGCACTATCACGGGGTTACCTCCTGGTTAGTTACTGGCAGAGAGAAGTAACCCCTATGAAATAACAGGAACCCAAATTAGAAGGTAAGGAATCCAAGCATTTTGGTGGAGTGAAGGTCATTTTGGAATAGAGGGAAAGTCTGTTTTAGAGAGAGGAGAGTTTGGCCAACACTAAGGGGAGAGAGCGATGAATATGCAGGTATGTGCTCGTCCTCAGATACAAAGAGGATCTAGATGGAAAAGATTTGGATTTTTTACTTGTTCAATCCGGTTCCCTCTTCTCCACCCTGTCCCCCTGTACCCCACTCCTCCCAGCCCCAACTCACAGCCTTCCTCATGCCCAGACTTGGGCTCATTCCCAGAGACAGTCCTGATACCACATTTGCACTGTTCTTTAGCTCCTCTTACCCCTGCATCTGATTCATAGGAACACTTGCTCTTCTGTATATTTAAAGGCCAAAACTACAAACTGTGCAACAATGCGTGCCCAGGAGTGAGAGCGTCCTGTGCAGGACCAGTTCACTGGAGGCGGCTCTGCGATGCATTTGCCCCTAGGGCCAGCTGGGTAATGGGATCTCTGCAGCTCCCCTGCATGCTGCCCAGTAGAATCAGGGGAAATCAGTGTGAGCTCTGCCATCTCTTGACTCTTGACAGCAGTGTTTTGTATAGAGTTGCATCAGGAGATTTTTATGAAAGTTCTGTGCAGTCATGTCTACACCTCCAGTTCTGATGTGACTTCTCTGAGTGGCCCTTGAAAATACTAGCAAGGAGACATGAAGAAGCTGCTGGCCCCACCAGGAATGCAGAGGCACAGTGTGGGTGTCTCCCCCTGGAAGGGGGCTGGGCTAAGAAAAGCTCATAATGCGCTGCCCACTGAAAACAGCCACATGGATGGTGCTGGAAGACATGGGAAATCCCCCTGCAGTTTGTTGCCTTTCTCCCTGACAGACCAAGGGGCTCCCCCAGCCACACGCAGGGCCACCACCCGAAGCTTTGACTTTCACATGAAGGGAAACATACAATGTGATTCTGCATTTCGCATCTTTTATGCAACAGTTACACCATGGGGCCTTCTTTTTTATTCCTTAGTAAAGGAAAAGAGACAAGTTTTGGGGGGATATACTTTTCACCTTGATAATTTGACAAATGAATATTTTAAGTACTTTGAAAAGCTTAGAGAACAACCCTAGTAGAACTTAAAGCACGATGTAAAACTTCTACACATATGGAAGTGTAAAAGAGAAACCAGGGCCTTTAATAAAGGGAAAGCAAAGAGTAGAACACCACTAAAAAAAAAAAAAAAGAAAGAGACTATATAAAATAAGGTGGAAGAGTTAAAAACAAATGAATATTATAAAAATTAGTATAAATTGCTAAAATCATCCACTGAAAGACACATATTCTCCAGTTGATGAGAAAACTAAGCCCCGTATATTATTAGAATACACTTCAGGGAGTCCAAAGAGGGGAGGACAGGCAGGGAGTAGGAGAAGGATGGCAGAGATAGAGAGGGAGAGAGAGGGAAACTCAGAAAGGGGGCAGAGCATGGGGGCTGGAGCCCAGGAGCTCAGGGAATGGGAAGGTGTATGAGCAGGTAGGCAGAGAGGAGACAGGAATGCAGGAGACAGGAGAGAGGGACAGAGACTGGCCCTGAGCCCTTCCCTGGGGACACTGATGAGAGTCAGGCTCAGGAGAGGGCAGAAGCAGGACTGGGGACATCAGGGAGGGACACAGGCTTGGAGGGCCACATAGATCTGTGTGTGGGGCAGGAATCCTGGGAGGAGAAAACTGGTCACAAAGGGGGGTGGGAGGGGTGGGTGGTGTGGTTGAATTCTTCTTTCCACCTGTAAGTCACACATAAGCTACAGGGTTGCAGGCAATCTGAGGTCCCTACCGACGAGGTCATCATCAGATGGGACGGTCCCAGTGACCAGCTGAGGGGTGGAAGGTCCAGAGTGGGAAATGGCCAATTGAAGAGTGTCTTCTGAGAGTAAGTGCGACAACAGCAAGGACTGGAGAGAGGGCAGGTGCAGGTGGGGCTCTTCTGCACAGCTGCGACTGTGACTGGGCAAGATGCTGGCTCAACTGTTCTCCAAACTTTGCCATGTCTAGGAGTGAAAGGGAAGTAATAGGGTGTGGCTGTGTGCCCAGGGCATGTCCACGTGTGAGAGGAGACATGTGTGGGGACAGTGCAGGGGCTGGGTGTCAGCACTGTGTAATGGGGAGGTTTGTGAGCTGAAGGGGTTCCCTGGGCATGATGGGCTGTCTCATGCAGAAACATGGTGGGTGGAGGAAGAATGGGAGGGAGACTCAGGAGAGTCTGAGTCTGAGGGTGAATTCCCAAGAAGTTGGGGTGGAGCAGAAGGACTGGTGGCTGTCCTGCCAATGTGGAAAGGGGAACATGGAGGTGGTGGTAGAAGGGATGGTGGATAGGAAGCTGGTCTCAGCTTCCCAAACTATGTGGGCCAAAACCTACAATGAATTTCCTTTATCTGTATCTCCCTAAGGACGACATAAAACAGCCCCAGGGTCCCTGGTGAGGAGCTGCCTCTTGGTCCTGAGATGCTTAAATTGGAGTGTGAGGAGCTGGGCTTGGGGCTGGGGACTCTTCATGGGAGGGGCCAGACATTATCCCCACTGAACCCAAGATCTCCCTTCCCTGGCTGAAGAAATGGAGGGGTTTGTGTGTGTGTGTGCATGTGTGTGTGGTGTGGAAGAGAGCCCGCAGAAAAAGCATGGGAGTCATGCAGGCAGCCAGACGGGCTCACCCACCAAGTGTTCTGTCCTTCTGTCCATAGACGGTGTCATCCATGGACATCCTCATAAGTCACTGTTTCTGGGGATGCTATGCAGGCATTTCTAGGAGACATGATCATTTGAATGAGGTACTGAAGGAAGAGCTCTGCCCTCATCAGTGTAGGTGGACATTGTTCCATCCGTCCAGGCCCCGACACAGCAGAAAGGCATGGAAAGTGGAGATTTCTTCAACCTCCTAGTGAGCTGGGCCTCCACCCGCTCTGTCTTGGCTCATCAGTGCTGCTGGTTCTCAGGCCTTGACCTCAGACTGGGACTTTCCCTATCAGATCTCTTGGTTTCCAGGACTTCAAACTGAACCTGGTTATACAGCGGGCTTTCCTGGTCCTCCAGCTTGCAGATGGAAGACTGTGATTTCTCAGCCTCCCAAACTATGTGGGCCAAATCCTAAAATGAATTTCCTTTATCTGTATCTCCTGTTGGCTGTTTCTCTGACTACTCAGAAGGTTTTGCTTTACTTTGAAGGTTAAATAGATGTAAACCCTTGCTTGTGCCCAGTGTTACTGAATGGCATCCGTTTAGTGAGTTCTTAATATCTGCATCAGGAACCTGAGGCACAGGCCACTCTCTGCCCCGGAACAATTCCACTTTGTCTTCACATGTTGGGTAAGTACAAAACATGAATCCTGATCAGTCTCCATATTGATTTTCCTGCTGGGGAGATACCAGTGTATTTTGTCACCAAGGTCCCATGTTATTATGTGGGAAGAAAAGGGCTTTCCATTTACTTTAAATATGAACAAGTAGAATGAATAAATGTGTGTAAGTCACATGTTTTTTAGCTTCTCTTTCTTAAATAACTGGTTGCTGGTAGTCTGAAAACCAAAGAAATATCACTTGCCTTCCTTCCTGACCATTGTATTTGAAACTAACAGGCTGGACTTGGAAGCTCTGATTTCACGCTGCTGTGTGTCCTTGGGCACATCCTTGCCCTCTCTCACCAGCAGAGATCTGAGCACAGGATGTAAGATACATCAGAGCTGAGCATTTCTGGTTTGATTCCCTGGTTGAAATCTGAACACCACACTTTTGTCTGCCATCCAGGACCTCTGTGGCTCTAAGGAACCCAGGTGTGCTAGGACTACTGCTCCTGGAATCTGGCATGGTGTTGTGTGAGGTGATATTCCTTCAAATGCTGGGACAGGTGCCTGAGCCCCTTCCTTACATCTTTCCATGTTCCTTTTTATCTGGAAAGTGGGTTCCCATGAGGCTGATAGAAGAGGAGCTTGGGAGTCAGGGCTCATTCATATCTGCATATGTTCTGAATCATTTCATCTGTTGATTCATACATTTCTATTTTTTTTCTTTCTTGGTGTTTTTTTTCCTTTTTCAAATTCTGAAAGTATATCCAAATGTATTTAAAGTTTTATGTACATTGAATGTACTTTCTAATAGACTGTGTACAGTCTGAATCTTTTCCCTGGCCCGGGTGATCAGCTACTTAGGAAACCAAGTACACAGACTGCCAGAGTGAAAACAGTAATATAACAATATAATACTCCCCATGGGAGGGACTTCTTTGATTCTGTGTTGATCTATTTTGCATCCAGTCATCACAGGGCTAATTATACTAATGTGCTTCCTTATTTTTGTGTCCTTGATGCTCTGGTATTGGGGGACATGCAAATCTGGGCAGAATTTGCCCCTCCCAGGGCCAGCTAACTTGTAAAGATAATAAGTGGTCATGGGGTCATCTTTCATATGCAAACCTTAGCTGCAACCAGCTCCCTACCAAACTCATGCACCAATGTCAGTATCTCTGCCATCACCATAAATCAGGTCAGGGTGACTAATCAGGTAACTAATGTTAAATGAATTCATAGAGGGGAGTGCTCATCCGATAGCTTTAGGGGAGATACCAGAGAGATCACTCCCTGTCACTCTGTGCACAGGCACCAAGGACAGGCTGTGCCAGGACATCTAGAAAAAGCAGCTGCCTGCCAGCCAGGACGAGAGCTCTCCCCAGGAGCTGTATTGGCTGACACCTCCTCAGCCTCCAGAATTGTGAGAAATTTCATCCCATTTTGTCTCCCAGTCCATAGTATTTCATTATAGCTGCCCAAACATGTTATGACATATAAAAATTATACACCTATGTGTTGTTACTTAAAAATAACATTTGTGACATATGTGTTATTTGATATCACATTGTTATCTGTCACTAATCTCTGTTACCAAAAATGCTGATATTTTTTAATGAAACTGCTGGCAGGATGGGTGAGTGTGGACTTACGATGTCCACAGGGCCCTACCAGGGTTTGGAGAAATGGGTGGGATGGGGTCACTGCAAGTGGTTTTGAACCACAAAGATTGCATCTCACCTCACTCCATGGCACAGATTACCCTATCAGAAACATGCTTTCTGCTGAGTGGGCAGGACCTGGGAGGAGGCAGGGCCTTTCTTTGCTCCACCTCCTGGGGCATTTTGGGGTCTGGCTTTCCGTCCTCTCAGGAGAATTTGAATCACTCACCCGTTTTGATCCTTGACAAAGTGCAGCCTGTCCAGTGGAGCCAGACAGCTTTGACTCACTGTCAAGTTAAATGTTTTAACTACCTCAAGGTAAAACCTACAGCTATGTGGCCATATCTCCTGAATGCTGAGGTGTTAACTTCTCAAAAGATGTAAGCCCTTTTTAGTGGGTGCGCCTGTGCCTCCTTGGGTGGGTTTGGGTGATGGTTGGATCCAGATCAGTTCTGGCTCCCCATGCAATTCATTGTTTTCCTCTTTGGAAACTCTAAAGAGAATTGCTCTGTCACCTTGAGGAAAACAACAGTTTCCATTTGTTTGGCCCATACCTGGGGGACAGAGACACAGCCCTGTGCTCACTTCCAAGGACCTCACCAGCACCAGGATGGTAATGATGTATATTTTGGGCATTACTTCAAAAGAGAAAAATTTATTGCTTACGCATATTTATATTTCACCATCTTTACATTTAATTTGTCCTGTTTAACATTTCTTGAGATGATTTATAAATCCAAACAAATTTTAAAATTGATGGCATCCTGTAGTTTGTATAAGTAATTTCAGAACAGTTTATGTTTTCACATTTTTCTTTACCCTTATTCACAGATTTTCAATCTGTGCTTTTGTGGATGGTCTGCTCTGCTTACCCAAATACAGACGCAAGCTCATGGCTCCTCAGACTACATCATGAAATGCTGTCTCAGTGTCCCCTGCAGTCAAGGTGGGGACCGGGGTCTGTGGGAGGCTGGGCTGGGAGGAACACTCCCTGAAGCCCAAGCCTTCTGTCCAGATGACCTGTTGAAGCTAATTCCCTGTCACCCCAGTCACATCGTGTATGCTCACTTGTGGCTGCATGATCTCAGCTCCTCAAGAACCAGCCTCCAGTGTGGGACTGGCTGCCACAGGGCCCCTAGAGTTTACAACTCAGATGTAGCTTATGCGCACAGAGGATGTCTGCACAGCTCTGTACTTCCTGGGTTGGCATCTGCAGTGGTGGCCCATGCAGCCTTCTGTACCACACGACCAGTGCCACGGGCACAGAACACAACCCTTACTGATGGAATGGTAAAGGAACTTGATTTAGGACATAAGTAAAGTTGTACAGAATTTGTAGCACAAATCTATCCTTTCACCAACAGTACACTATTCTCATATCTTCCTTCTCATTCCCCCATTTCTTCTCTTTCTTCCTTGCTTAAGATGTACACTACTAGCTCCCAGTGTATGGGAGGATTAACTGACATAATGTGTTGTCCCCACCCAGGCCTTTCACAAGCTGCACCTGACAGTCATGTGAGCATGTAGTAGATTAGTGTCAAGCACAAACCCTGTACCCTGGTTACCAAGGACCAGGGAGAACACCAGCCACAAGGAGGAGAGCAAAGATCACCTCCCCTGTCAGAAACTAACCTGTCAGTTCTTACGGGTTAGGGCCAAACATCAGTGCCATTTGAGCAAAATCTTAATGCTTTATGAATGCACTACTCATATCAAAGAAGATTAATCACAGGATGCCCTCTATTTTAGAACCTCTTATTTTTTTTGATACCTTATCAGTAATTCACCGAGGATTCGGGAATGGATTTAATTCCACTGCTTCTGTAAGCCCTTAGGTTTGCCAGATGTGAAGATCCAGGTTACCATTTTCTTACTGATGGAATGGTAAAGGAACTCGATTTAGGACATAAGTAAAGGTCACAGCAGCGAAAAAGAATAATCTCTGGCCAAGATCCATGGATACCGGCGGCTGTCAGAGGCTATGGTGGACTCTAGGAGGTCCACACTGCACTACTTCCTTTCCTATTACCTTTTTTAAATTTGTGAGTATTTTTTATTTAGCTATCATTACGCTACAATTACATGAAGAACATTATTTTACTAGACTCGCCCCACCACCAAGTTACCCCCACATAACCCATTGCTGTCATTGTACATCAGCATAGTAAGATGTTGTAGAATCACTTCTTGTCTTCTCTGTGTTGCACAGTCTTCCCCATGTCTTCCCCTCATTATACATGCTAATGCGCCCTTTCTTACCTCTACCCTTATCCCTCCCTTCCCATGCATCCTCCTCAGTCTTTTTCCGTTTGGTAACTGTTAGTCCATTCTTGGGTTCTGTGAGTCTTCTGCTCTTTTGCTCCTTCAGTTTTTCCTTTGTTCTTAGACTCCACAGATGAGTGAAATCATTTGATACTTGTCTTTCTCTGCCTGGCTTATTTCACAGAGCATAATACCCTCGCTTATTTCATAGAGCATAATAGCTCCATCCATGTTGTTGCAAATGGTAGGACTTGTTTTCTTCTTATGGCTGAATAATATTCCATGTGTATACGTACCACATCTACATTCTCCTTCTGATGGACACTTAGGTTGCTTCCATTTCTTGGCTATTGTGAATAGTGCTGTGAAAAACATTGGGGTACACTTCTCTTTTTCAAACTGGGATGCTGCATTCTTAGGGTAAATTTCTAGGAGTGGAATTCCTGGGTCAAATGGTATTTCTATTTTGAGTTTTTTGAGGAATCTTCATACTGCCTTCACAATGGTTGAACTAATTTACATTCCCACCAGCAGTGTAGGACGGTTTCCCTTTCTCCACATCCTCACCAACATTTGCTGTTGTCTTTTGGATGGTGGAGATCCTTACTGGTTTTAGGTGATATCTCATTGTGGTTTTAATTTGCATTTCTCTGATGACTGGTCATGTGGACCATCTTTTCATGTGTCTGTTGGCCATCTGAATTCCTTCTTTAGTCTCCTTATCATTTTATAGAATATGTGAGCTCAAGTGGGCATCAGCCAACACTGCAGGGACCACATCCTTGGAAAAGAAAAAGGCTCCCCTGAGACAGGACTTGACATGGAGGAATAAGCAGTCTGTGGATTTTCCTAAGGCACCATTCCCCCCACATAGACATACAACTTCTTTTGATGATGGTGAGAGTTCTTCCCCACAGGTTAGGGAACTGAGATGTCAGGAGGTGGCATTTTCTCTTTCTACCACCTCAAGGGGTGCTCAAAGTCTGCTGCATGTTAGAATTACCTAGAGACAACTAAACAGACCCAGTTCCCTGGCCTCCCATAAGACAAAGTGACTTGCTTTGTCGGAGGAAGGACCCAGGAAGCAGTATTTACAAAGTCCACCAGGTGGACCCATGGTGAGCCACACTGAAAGTTGCTGTATTATGTGGAGCCCACCTGAGCAGGTTCAGAGCCCTTTGAGTTCCTGGCCATATGCTGTGTCAGTGCAGTGAGCTGGAGTGGGCCTGTGGGACTGTGTTCCTAATAATTCCCAGTTCCTAACGAACTCTGCTTTACTTTTAAGCAAATAAACTTGTGTTAATAAAATAATGTAAAAGTGGAGTGATTAGAAATATTTAGAAGCCAAATACCTGCATAATATGTGATATTTCAGAGGCTTTTATTAAACTGGAATAAAATTTTTAAACAAAGCCTCACAATGATGTTTAATAACCAAATGTACAGCAGCTAAAGTATAGTTTCTGAATGTGGATTTCCACCCACTATTATTCCTCCATTCCCATCTCATGAAAACCATTCTGTGGGGCTGACCTGGCATATGGCTGGCAGAGGAGGGTGGGACACAGGCCTGCATGGTGTTCAGGTGAGGTCTGTGTTCCAGAGGCAGGAGGCCAGTGGTTGGCCCCGAGCATGTGTCCTCCTGGTCACATGGTGCACCTCCCCGGGTCACAGTCCTTCTGTACTTGGGCAGTGTTGAGTGTCTGCACAGTTCCTCTGTTAGGACTTGAAGGGATTTACTGTGGGAGGAGGGAGGGCTCAGCCTTTTGGTGAGCAAATGGATCTCTTGTCAGGTTTATAGGTGACCAACTTTTGAGATCAAGGACTAGGACTGACTCTTTCCAGGTTGTGTGGCCTGCTGCATGCTGTGAGGGGAGATATCACACATTTAATATTAGGATTCCCTCTCCATAAATTGGAAATGAATATCAATAACAAAAGGCATGAATACATAAAATTCAATGTCAGGAAAAGAAATGTTATGTGGGGGTTTTCCTATGAACTACACCACAGATTTATTTGAATTCACAAGTTCTTCCTCTACTGGCATTTTTAGGTTCCTGGACCTAATATCAATTACAAAGTGCCTTTTGTCCTTATGTCACCTTAGTCTCACACCTGGCTAAGTTTCTGTTCTTGTTTAAGTGTAAGCTGCTCAGTTTGAGGAGACCACATCAGGTATTTTGCCGACTTGGCCTCAATTTGAGTTTTCTGTTTAATTTTAATTAAAGCTACTTTGAATAATGTTTCATTTGTAATCGTTTTACTTATGATTATTATTTTACTTTATTTTTCAGTAAAATATATTTGGCATACAACATTATATTTGTTTCAGATGTATAATACAGTGGTTTGAAAATTACTTGCAGTTCTAAATGCTCAACATGGTGATTGTAATTATACCTGCCAATATTTAAGGTGTTACAATAATATTGATTATTTGTGCTATGCTTGTCTATTCATCCCATGACTAATTTATTTAACAATTGCAAGTGTTTATTCCTTCATTCCCTAACTGACTGTGCCCATCCCACCATTACCCTCCACCATGGCAATCAGCAGTTTGTTCTCTTAATGACTCTGTTTGTTAACTTATGCTTTCCTGGATTCTACATAAAAGTGACTTTATATGCTATTTTTCTATGACTAGCTTAGTTCAGTTAGCATAATACCCTCTATGTATGTCCACATTTTCACCTATGGCAAGACTTCATTCCATTTATGAGTGAGTAATATTCCACAGTGTGTATGTGCCACATCCGGAGTATACATTCACCTAGTAATGGACACTTAGATTGTCCCCATGGCTTTGCTGCTATACATAATGCTGCAATAAACATAGGAGAGCATATATTTTACCAGATTAGTGACTTTGTTTTGTCTGGAAAACTTGCAGAAGAGGATTTTCTGGGTCACACAGTATTACTATTTTAAAAAATTTGAGGACCCTCTTCACTGTTTTCCATAGTGGCTGCACCAATTTACATTACCAACAGCAGTGCTAGACAGCTGCCTTTTCGCCACAACCTCACCAAAACTAATTACTTTAGTTGATTTAAAACTGGCTATTCAGGGGGGCGGAGCCAAGATGGCAGCATGAGTAGAGCAACGGAAATCTCCTCCCAAAAGCACATATATCTATGAAAATATAACAAGGACAACTCTTCCTAGAAGAAAGACCAGAGGACACAGGACAACATAAAGACCACATCCACACCTGAGAGGACCCAGCGACTCACGAAGGAGGTAAGATGCAAGCTCCCACCTGGCGGGACCCGAGCGCCCCTACCCCCAGCTCCCATTGGGAGAATAGAAGGCAGAGCAGGAGGGAGAGGGAGCCCAGGACTGCTGAACACCTAGCCCGAGCCATCTGGACCAGAGCACAGACACAGTGCAAGCACGGGGCCCTGGATTGGCAAAGATCAAGGACAAGGAAATAGTTTTAAAGGCAGCTAGAGAGAAAAAGGTCACCTATAAAGGAAAACCCATCAGGCTAACATCAGACTTCTCGACAGAAACTCTACAGGCAGAAGAGAATGGCATGATATATTTAATGCAATGAAACAGAAGGGCCTTGAACCAAGAATACTGAATCCAGCACAAGTAACATTTTAATATGATGGCTGGATTAAACAATTCCCAGACAAGCAAAAGCTGAGGGAATTTGCTTCCCACAAACCACCTCTACAAGACATCTTACAGGGACTGCCCCAGATGGGAGCACTCCTAGTAAGAACACAGAACTAAACACCCAACATATGAAGAATGGAGGAGGAGGAATAAGAAGGGAGAGAAGAAAAGAATATCCAGATAGTGTATATAACAGCTCAATAAGCGAGCTAAGTTACTAAAGAGGCTAATCTTGAACCTTTGGTAACCACGAATTTAAAGCCTGCAATGGCAATAAGTACATATCTTTCAATACTCACCCTAAATGTAAATGCTCTGAATGCACCAATCCAAAGACACAGAGTAAAAGAATGGATTAGAAAGCAAGACACATGTATAGGCTGCTTATAAGAAACTCACCTGAAATCCAAAGACATGCACAGACTAAAACTCAAGGGATGGAAAAAGATATTTCATGCTAACAACAGGGAGAAAAAAGCAGGTGTTGCAGTACTAGTATCCAACAAAATAGACTTCAAAACAAAGTAACAAGAGGTAAAGAAGCACATTACAAAAAAAAAAAAAAAGAAGCATATTACATAATGATAAAGGGCCCAGTACAACTAGAGGATATAACCATTATAAATATATATGCACCCAACACAGGAGCACCAGCACATGTGAAACAAACGCTAACAGAACTAAGGAGGAAATAGAATGCAATGCACTGACTTTAGGAGACTTCAACACGCCACGCTCTACAAAGGATAGAGCCACTGGACAGAAAATAAATGAGGACCCATCGGCACTGAACAACACACTAGAACCGATGGACCTAATAGACAACAATAGAACTCTACATCCAAAAACAACAGGATACACATTCTTCTCAAGTGTACACGGAACACTTTCCAGAATAGACCACATACTAGGCCACAAAAAGAGCCTCAGTAAATACAAAAAACATTGAAATTCTATCAGCCAACTTTTGAGACCACAAAGATATAAAACTATAAATAAATAGTACAAAGAAAACAAAAAGGCTCACAAACACATGGAGTCTTAACAACGTGTTCCTAAAGATTCAATGGATCAATGAACACATTAAAATAGAGATCAAGGAATATATGGGAACAAATGACAACAACACAAAGGCCCAACTTCCGTGGGACACAGCAAAAGCAGTCTTAAAAGGAAAGTATACAGCAATCCAGGCATACTTAAAGAATGAAGAACAATCCCAAATGAATAGTCTAACATCACGATTGTCAAAACTGGAAAAAGAACAAATGAGGCCTAAAGTCAAGAGAAGGTGGGACATAATAAAGATCAGAGAAGAAATAAACAAAATTGAGTAGAATAAAACAGAAAAATCAATGAAACCAAGAGCTGGTTCTCTGAGAAAATAAACAAAATAGATAAGCCTCTAGCCAGACTTAAGAGTAAAAGAGAATCAACACACGTTGAATCAGAAACGAGAATGGAAAAATCATGACAGACTCCACAGAAATACAAAGAATTATTAAAGACAACTATGAAAACCTTAATGCCAACAAGCTGGAAAACCTAGAATAAATGGACAACTTCCTAGAAAAATACAACCTTCCAAGGCTAACCAAGGAAGAAACACAAAAGTTAAACAAATAAATTAGGAGCTAAGAAATTGAATTGATAATCAAGAAACTACCCAAGAAGAAAACCACTGGGCCAATTGGATTGGCCTCAGAATTTTACCAGACATACACAGAAGACATAATACCCATTCTCCTTAAAATTTTCCAAACAGAAGAGGAGGGAATACCCGCAAACTCATTCTATGAAGCCAACATCACCCGAGTACCAAAACCAGGCAAAGACCCCAACAACAACAAAAAAATTACAGACCAATATCCCTGATGAATGTAGATGCAGAAATACTCAATGAAATATTAGCAAAGTGAATTCAAAAATATAACAAAAGAATCATACACGACATCCAATTGAGACTCTTCCCAGGGATGCAGGGATGGCACAACATTCGAAAATCCATCAACATCATACACCACATCAACAAAAAGAAGGACAAAATCACATAAACATCTACATAGATGCTGAAAAACCATTCAACAAAATTCAACATCCATTCAAGATAAAAACTCTCAGCAAAATGGGAATAGAGGGCAAGTATCTCAACATAATAAAGGCCATATATGATAAACCCACAGCTAACATCATACTGAACAGCGAGAAGCAAAAAGCTTTTCCTCTGAGATCGGGAACAAGACAGGGATGCCCACACTCCCCACTGTTATTTAACATAGTTCTGGAGGTCCTAGCCATGGCAATTATACCAAACAAAGAAATACAAGGAATCGAGTTTGTAAAGAAGAACTTAAACTGTCACTATTTGCAGATGACTTGGTACTGTACACAAGAAACCCTTAAGACTTCACTCAGAAACTACCAGAACTGATATCATAATACAGAAAATTTGCATGATAGAAAATTAACACACAGAAATCTGTGACTTTAGTGTGCACTAAAATTGAACTAATAGATAAATCAGGAAAACAGTTCCATTCACGACTCTATCAAAAAGAATAAAATGCCTAGGAATAAACCTTACTATGAAGTGACAGATATATACTCTGAAAACTATAGGACACTCTTAAGAGAAATTAAGGAGTACCCTAACAAATGGAAACTCATCCCATGCTCTTGGCTAGGAAGAATTAATATCATCAAAATGGCCATCCTGCACAAAGCAATATGCAGATATGATTCAATCCCTATCAAATTACCAACAACATTCTTCAAAAAACTGGAAAATAGTTCAAAAATTCTTATGGAAATGCTGAAGACCCCGAATAGCCAAAGCCATCCTGAGAACGAAGAATAAAGTGGCGAGGATATCACTACTATGAAGCCAGAGTAATCAAGACAATTTGGTACTGGCACAAGAACAGAGTCACAGACCAGAGGAACAGATTAGAGACTCCAGACATTAACCCAAACATATGTGGTCAATTAATATATGATAAAGGATCCACGGACATACAACGGGGAAATGACAGTCTCTTCAACAGATGGTGCTGGCAAAAATGGGCAGCTGTTGAAACTGGATCACTGTCTAACCCCATACACAAAAGTAAATTCGAAATGGGTCAAAGGCCTGAATGTAAGTCATGAAACCATAAAATTCTTAGAAAAATACATAGGCAAAAATCTCTTGGACATAAACATTAGAGACTTCATCATGAACATGTCTCCCTGGGCAAGGAAAACAAAAGCAAATATAAACAAATGGGACTACATCAAGCTGAAAAGCTTCTGTACAGCACAGGATACCATCAATAGAACAAAAAGGTGCCCTACAGTATGAGAGAATATATTCATAAATGACAGATCCGATAAAGGCTTGACATTCAAAATATATAAAGAGCTAACGCACATCCACAAACAAAAGACAAATATTCCAATTAAAAAATGGGTAGAGTTGCCGAACAGACAGCTCTCCAAAGAAGAAACTCAGATGGCCATCAGACACATGAAAAGATCCTCCACATCGCTAGTTATCAGAGAAATGCAAATTAAAACCACAATGAGATATCACCTCACACCAGTAAAGATGGCACCATCCAAAAGACAACAACAAATGTCAGCGAGGTTGTGGAGAACGGGGAACCCTCCTACACTGCTGGTGGGAATGTAAATTAGTTCAACCATTGTGGAAAGCCAAATGGAGGTTCCTCAAACTGCAGAAAATAGACTTACCATTTGACCCAGGAATTCCACTTCTAGGAATTTACCCTAAGAATGCAGCAGCCCAGTTTGAAAAAGACAGATGCACCCCTATGTTTATCACAGTACTATTTACTATAGCTAAGAAATGGAAACAACCTAAGTGTCCATCAGTAGATGAATGGATAAAGAAGATGTGGTACATATACACAATGGAATATTATTCAG